>NW_025228384.1:26428-61990 GCF_018294505.1 Triticum aestivum | reverse complement strand
GGGGGGAGGGGCGTGCGGCTGCCCTTTGGCCGCCTCTCCTCCTCCTCCACTTGGGCCCATAAGGCCCAATAGCCTCCGGGGGGTTCCGGTAACCCCTCCGGTACTCTGGTAAAATCACTATTTCACCCGGAAAACTTCCGATATCCAAACATAGGCTTCCAATATATCAATCTTCATGTCTCGACCATTTCGAGACTCCTCGTCATGTCCGTGATCACATCCGGGACTCCGAACAACCTTCGGTACATCAAAACATATAAACTCATAATATAACTGTCATCGTAACGTTAAGCGTGCGGACCCTACGGGTTCGAGAACTATGTAGACATGACCGAGACACGTCTCCGGTCAATAACCAATAGCGGAACCTGGATGCTCATATTGGCTCCTACATATTCTACAAAGATCTTTATCGGTCAGACTGCATTACAACATACGTTGTTCCCTTTGTCATCGGTATGTTACTTCCCGAGATTGGATCGTCGGTATCTCACGGCAAGTCTCTTTACTCGTTTCGTAATACATCATCCGGCAACTAACTCATTAGTTACAATGCTTGCAGGGCTTATAGTGATGTGCATTATCGAGTGGGCCCAGAGATACCTCTCCGACAATCGGAGTGACAAATCCTAATCTCGAAATACGCCAACCCAACAAGTACCTTCGGAGACACCTGTAGAGAACCTTTATAATCACCCAGTTGCATTGTGACGTTTGGTAGCACACAAAGTGTTCCTCCGGTAAACGGGAGTTGCATAATCTCATAGTCATAGGAACATGTATAAGTCATGAAGAAAGCAATAGCAACATACTAAACGATCAAGTGCTAAGCTAACGGAATGGGTCAAGTCAATCACATCATTCTCCTAATGATGTGATCCCGTTAATCAAATGACAACTCATGTCTATGGTTAGGAAACATAACCATCTTTAATTAACGAGCTAGTCAAGTAGAGGCATACTATTGACACTCTGTTTGTCTATGTATTCACACATGTATTATGTTTCTGGTTAATACTATTCTAGCATGAATAATAAACATTTATCATGATATAAGGAAATAAATAATAACTTTATTATTATTGCCTCTAGGGCATATTTCCTTCAACTACGGCCCGAAGGGGCGACGCAGCGGCAGCGCGCTGTGTGGTGCAACCACGGGAACAGCCTCAGGGCGGCGGCGGGGACCACGTGTTGTGGCGCTACGACCTAAAGGGGCGATGCCGCGGCAGCAGGGATCGGTGCAGCCACGGGGAGAACCCCGGGGCGGCGGCGTTGCGGCCGATGGGGCGACGCAGCGGCAGCCCGTTGCTCGATCGGTGCAGGGGCGCGCTGATCTCGGGGACAAGGCGGTGACGGCCGGCGTAGGTTGACGAGCGGACAATGGCCGTGAGGAGCCGCCTATCGCGCGAGGCCGCCGGGTCGGGGCGACGGGCAGGCAGACGCACAGACGATGGCCATTAGGGGGCGCCTGCCATGCGAGGTCGCCGGGTCAGTGAAGAGGCCAGCCGGTCGCGCTGGTGTCGGAGTAGAGGCGCACGGGGGTCGACGTCGGCGGCGGGCGACGCAAATCGATCAAGCATAGATCGGAAAACCAAAAAGAAAAACGCCAATCAAAACGACCGACGAGAGAGCGAAAAAAACCCTGGAGCAAGGGCTCGAGAAAAAGACTCTCTAGGGCAGTCGGTCAACACGACAGGCGGACGAACCCTAGGTATGGGCGGCGCGGCCCCCGGCGGCGGTCATGGATGCCGACCACCCCAGGGGCGGCGCGTGGGTGCGGATGCGGCGATGGCTAGGGTTTAGAACCCGGAAACTGATACCATGTTAGAAGGGATAGAGAGAGATTGGTGGAATTGTTGCTGTTGTATTACTTGAGCCTCGTGGACATATATATAGAAGTACATGATCAACTTGGAGTACAAGGCAAGCCAAAATTTTTTCTGGTCTAACCTATATTTCCAATTTAATCAATATACTCAACAGGGGGAGGTTGGGGATGGCGGGCACGTGGCCATGGCCATGGGATGGCCGCACTGTAGCGGGAGGTAGAAGGGGATGTGGAGGTGGGTCAGGCCTCTACTGTAGAAGTAGGCCTTAAGTGCACAGTATACTATTCTCTTTTCTTTATCTTTTAATTTTCGATTTTATTCTTTTCCTTATATTTTGTATCATTTTGAGCTACTAAACAAATTTGGTTTAGTATGAAAATTGGCACATAAATACTAGGGCATATTTAGCACTAGCACGCAAAGTTTTGATTACTCTAAATAGTTTAAGTATTTATTTAAATTGAAATGATCCAATTAAATGTCACTGATCCAATTTTAAATAGGTTATGGGCATTTTAATTATTTGAATAATGTTGTCTTATGCATGAAAATTTCTTAGAGATTATTTGCAATATTATGCCCATTTTTGTTTTTATGTTTGAAGAAATAATATTTTGACTTCATTTTAAATTTGAATTTGAACCGGTTTTGGATCAAAGTGAAGTTTAGAAAAATTAATTATGATGACATGACACCATTAGCATGAGATTACTGCAGCGTGACGTCAGGGGTGTTACGGTAGGGTCTGGAAATACGGGAAGTCCAATAGGCTGAGTGGACACCAGATGGAGTGGTGCAGTCCTCCTAGGAAGTGGTCTATCTTGCGCTCTTCGGTGCTCACGTCATGTGCTGAATAGAGAGTGATCGGTTGTTGGACTTGTTGAGGTATTCAGTGACTGACCCGCCTCCTTACTGTTGTGCAAGGAATTCTCGTTCTTGTCCTTCATGACCCCGGATGGGATGTTGTATTTGCGAAACCTTTCTTTGAAGCCTTCCCAGCTTATGATTTCTTCGGCTGGCTACACTTCCTTGGTGTTGTTGTCCCACCAGATGGCAGCGGGTCCTTCGAGGTAATGGGTAGCAAAGGGGGATTTTGCCTTGCTCGTCACAGCCGGAGATTTCTAACTTTTTCTCCATTGTCCTTAACCAGTCGTCTGCCTCGAGTGAGTCTGCTGCTTGTGAGAAGGTGGGTGGTTAGGCCCGCTGGAAGTGAGACAACTTAAATTGCTTGCCTAGAGTTGGTCTTTGGCCGACCCTCACTTCTATGCTCCTCGGGAAATCTGTGAAGTCTCAGTTCCTTTTATCTTCGAACGTCCCATGATTTGTTCTATCGTTGGGGGTTGGTGATACCTCCTTTTAATGATTCGGTAAAGAAACAGAAAAGTATCCTGCACCTATTTCTTCATATGTGACCTTGGTTTATCAAACCCATGAGAGGAATGTTTTCTTTTTTTCGAAAAGGGAGGACACCCCGGCCTCTGCATCAGAACGATGCATACGGCCACAAGAGGAATGTTTCCTTGAAGCGATGGTCTCTAGAAAGCTTTTGTTAAAGGATCAAGTCCAACTTTGGACCGGGTCAATCAAGCGAATGATGGCTCAAACACTATATTAAAAAGAGATATGGGTATGAGATCTTAATGCTTACAACCATCTATTTATGTTGGGACCAGATATGATCTTAATTTGTGCGCTGGAAGTCACCCATCGAGATGTGCTTGTTACGTACCGAAGTGGGGGTGTGTTCAAATAACATCTTGATCGGCACGAGTCCTGGATAAAGAATCAGTTGTCCTACCGCAGGCCCTATCCATCGCGTGAGGTATCCTTAATAATTAAGATAATAAAATCAGACGAGAGCTTTGGGCGTTATGACTGGACCTCTTGAATCCCCAAGGATTGGATCCGTGTTACTGTACTAAACTCTTCTGTCACTGGTGTTCAGACTAGCACTTCACGTTCTAGAGCATGGACAAACACCGGATTGCCAATGGTGTAGATGAAAATGTGCTAACTAGATTACTGACTCTACTGCAAGTGGGAGTCTATTGAAAATATGCCCTAGAGGCAATAATATTGTATTGTTATATTCCCATGTTTATAATTAAGAGTTTATATTTATCCTATAACTACTATGATCCTAGGATATGTGATTGACTGAAAAAATCACATGCATGTGTGAAATGATAAATGGTAAAAATTTGATTCCTAATCTTGCCTCTAAGACTGGAACAAGTGTTGTTTGTGATCATGTTTTTCGAATCCTGAGACATCGTCAAGTGTAACGATGCTCTCAAAACAAGATTGACGATATGATGTTAGAAGAACGGTCATATTGAATTCACCCGAACTTGTTTCTTATACTTTGAGATGCTATCGTCACAATTCAATCGTTATAACACAAAGAGTTAACATGTGCTTTGGTTTCTGAGATGAAGAGAGTATCGTAGTCAATTCTTCCTATACGTGGGGTTGCTCAAACGTCATATGTAACACTGTAATCATAACGACAACTTATAGGTTCAACGGAAAGTTTGACAATGGACTAGATAGCTCATGAGTGGGATTTGCTCCTCTGACGATGGAGGGATATTCTGTGGGTTCTCTCGGCGTGACGGCATTCATCGTCTGGCTAGACGCATGCGACTATGTCACGCAGATGCCGGAACATGTCAACAAGAAAGAAGAACAAAACTGGTAACGAGGAGACCGGTATAGTGAGCATCTGTATGACTCAAGATGATACCGATATATCACACCTCAGGTTGTGTAAAGTGTCTCAAAGCAAAGTGGATGGCACATGATAACCAAAGGTTCACTCGAATGTCATTTGTGTACTCATAGGGATCTATATGGACGTCCACGTTCTGCTATCGGTCATTGAACGAAAGGGGTTTTTGTTCACGTCTATGTTTTATCGAACCAACATGGTCACAAGCTTAAACTAATCACAATCTGCTAAGTGTTAGTAGGCCATGAGTAATGAGGAAATATTTGTGAAATAGTAGTATTCAAGATAGTTTTGAGAGGAACTGAAAGTATTTCGAGGTCACCGGAAGGGTTTCGGGGTTTACCGGGTAATATCAATAAATACTATATAGGTGGAAAATATTTCCGATGATGTTAAATTAATAACAAAAAACTCTTATAATAGTTATGAGGTTTTTATATTTAATTAAATACCAACAGGCCTTGTAAGGCCAAGTGGTGGAAAGAATATTGGGCCACATAGGCCCAATAGGGGAGGCGCCCCACCTAGCTTCTTGGACAAGCCAAGTGGGAGGCTAAATTGGAGGAGAACTCCCCCTCCTTGGCCGGCCAAATGGGGAGGAAACCTTCCCCCTTTGAGGCGACCCCTCCCATCTCCTCCAACCTATATATACTTGAGGTTTTAGCAGTTTTGTATACACAGGTTTTGGAGCCTCCTCTAGTTCGTTCTAGTTGATCCAATTAGAGCTAGATCTAGATTCTCTCTAATCCTCATAATTAGAAGCCTCGTATGGTCTAATCTCCTTTCTCTAATTCCCGAACGACGATTGGCTACGGACGGCGAAGCGCTGCCGGATCATGAAGATCATACGCTTGCAAATTGCAGAAAGGTCGTGCTTTCGGTCTTCTCGTTCGAGGGGTCGTTCGTGAACGGTTCGAAAACTTCAAGTACGATCTTACCGACTCATCTTCTTTTGCTGCAACTCTGAGTCGGTAACAATCTGATCCAGACCGTTATTGCATCTGCGTGGTGTTTCTGGTTGATCGTAGGGCGATTTTTTAATATTCTCTACTCCCTTCGTTCCTAAATATAAGTCTTTTTAGAGATTCCACTACGGACTATATACGGACGTATATAGACATACTTTAGAGTATAGATTCGCTCAATTTGCTCCGTATGTAGTCCATAGTGAAATCTCTTGACTTATATTTAAGAAATGAGGGAGTACTACATTTTCCACTATTGGACTGTGTTCTGAATATAACATGGCGAATAGTCCGGACAACCATATTTCTCCTCCACATATGGGCTGAATTTGGGGAGTCCGGATGGCTGGATTTTGGGGAGCCCGTTGGACGCCCATTTGATGTTCGAACACATCAAAGTATGAGTAAGATATAAGCTTCAACCTTGAAGGCGGCCTTAATCACTTGTTTGATTCATTTATATACATCATAACTCGCAACAACGCACAGACATTCTACCAGTGAATGTGCAGGACGATGTCAGACTTGCATGTGATATAGGAATTTCAAAACTCATTCTAGAGTCGACGTCAGACTTGCATGTGATATGGGAATTTTGAAACTCATTCTAGAGTCTGACGCTAAAGAGCTCAGCAGGAATTTGGAGTTTTTCCAATTGTCTTTCACTGGACGTGAAGCCAATGTAGGTGCACTGTTGTGTGCTAAGCAAGCTTCAGCTTGCAGAAGTGGATGTTTATTGATAAACTATGATCGTTTTTTTTTCTTTTTTTGGAGATTGAACTACTGTCAGTTAATGAATGAAAGCATCTTGAGTTGCAAAAAAAAAATTGTTAGAATAGTGGTGCTTCCATTTGTCATGAAGAATGTTTCTTTTGCACAAAAACATGTTCCATTGTGAAAAAATATATCTTACATAATAAATCATAATTAGTTTTTACAGATTAATCATTAGGAAAATTCACAATGTACCATTTTTTTTCAAAACTGCCAGATATGTTTTCAAAGAGATCAGGCGTGATTCTTCGAAGGAAATCAAAGTTACGTAGTACTATGAGTTAAGAGATTGAGAAGCTACAAAAGGATAAAATTGACGGGACTAGTTACCAACAAATCAGGAACTCTAATCTGTCAAAAGCAGGGCTTCCTCCACAAGATCAAACGTTCAACACCCTTCTAATCGTACGGCCTAGCGGCTCCCATAGAAAAAGCAAAGAAGGTTCAGACAAGATAGAATAAAGGGAAACACTAACCTCCAGATGTCTGATTAGAGAGCATTCGTCAGACCGGCCGTGTGCCGTTGATCCATGTTGGATCTTTTTTTTTGAGCATCAGTACAGCGCCTCGTCGTTGACGGGAACGTCTCCTCCCGCTGAAAGCGCATCGCCGGAAATCCTGAAATAAATCCAGGAATAATGCGAGCACCAGGATTTGAACCCTGGTGGGTTGGGGATACCATTGTCCACCTAACCAACTCAACCACAGGTTGATTCGCGATCCATGTTGGATCTCACGGCTAGGAGATGCAGTAAAATTCCTGTGCCAACTTTCCAAACTATTCCCCTAATTTTTGTGTCCATGCAGTATTATGTACTAATATCACTCCTTATCCCGAATTAATTGCCCCAGAATTGCGAACTAACTCATCTCACCCTGTTCTCATCTCTCTCGCACCCGTCCCTCCTCAGCGCCGTCGTCGTCATTCCCCTTCACCGTCCCTGCCTCCTCTCCACATCGCCGGTGCGCCGTCAAGCCCGGGGGCACGGCGGGGACTGGCGCACAAACTGCTCGTCCATGATCTTGCAAATTGCACAACCATCATGCTTATCTTGACCAAGATCTGACCCTACTCCACTTGCAGTTGTGGCATGCGGTCGACCTCGCCGGAGCATCATCTCTATTCGGGGAGGAGGCCACCATGAGCGGATTACTGAAGGTTTCTCCCATCCGATCCCATCCTCATCTGACTTAGGGTTTGAGTCATCTCCTCTTAATACAAACACTGTACAATTCCTATATTGCTATTGCTAGTTGGTTTTGGACATAATTGTGTTCTGCAATTTGTGTGACCTTATATCTATTCAATATCTTGGTTAATCCAATGTTTGTGGGTATGATTTTGTGACGTTCATTCTGTATTCAATCACTAAATCGCAACCCTTTTCGCCTCTTTGTTGTCTATGTTCCATGTTGAAGGCACCACATGCGGCAGGTTGTAGGAATCTGATCTAGGTTCTGTTTCTCCTCATTCATACCACAATTACAACTTTACATGCTTCATACGTATTGTATTTTTGCATCAGAAATCCGTATCAGCTTGCTTCATATTTTTCATGCTAGCGCTTACTGAGTCTAGTTTGGCTCGTAAATTTCAAACTTGTGCTTCTACATTGAGTTAGGTTTGCTTCATCTGCATGCTTCATGTATGTTTGCAGACGTCATGTATTTTCTTGATTGAAAACTAACTCATGCTTCCTGAATTCCACACATATTATGCACAAGTCAATCACCCCTTTATGGACTTAATTTGAACCACTGCATAGAAACCTTTTGTATTCCCATTTAGAAAAAAATATGTGCATCCACCATGTAGATATTATGTTGAGATTGTATGAATATAATGCATCCAAATTTTCATGATTCGAATGAACCATACTTTTCTTCATGGTATACAGTTTGTTTCATGCGCCACATATACAGTTATGCTTCATATCTTTCACACTTGTGCTTCTACATTTTGTTCGGTTTGCTTCATTTCCATGCTTTGTATATCATATCGCAAGAATCATCTTTATATACACATGAAACAGCTCATACTTCTAAATTTCTGCAAGGTTGACGGGAGCGGAAAAACATGTTTTGCCAAATGGTGAAATAACATGTTGGTCGATGGTGGGCCTAGCGTGCAGCGTGTGATCGTGCATCTTAGTGCTGAGTGTTATGGTCATCAGCTTGAAAGCAAACAGCCATAGGCGCACTCGGTTGCTTAGAGAAAAATGATTGTGGATAATGAAGCATGGTTTGTTGTGTAGGAAGCTTGACTTTCCTATGATGGAAGCAAAATGTGCACATTTGTATTTGTATTTGCATTCGTTACTTGGCGGAAACATTATTGTGATGTTTGGAAACAAAACATACCTTTATACAAGGCAAAACGTTCTGTCAAATGTGTACGTGGTGGTGTTTGGAAACATTATTGTGATGTTTGAAAACAAAATATACCTTTATACAAGGCAAAACGTTACTTTGTGGTGGTGTATATTCTTGTTTTGTGCTTCCATACTATTCCTTTTGCGAAGCAAATGTTCTCTCAAATCTGAATACTATTTTTGGTACACCAAGTAATGCTTCCAAAGCAACTAAAAAATGCTACCGTATCATGGAAATAATGCTTCCGTAGATAGAAAAATAAAATGATTTGTATCACTATCGAATTATATGTTTCCAGAGCAACAATGCTTTCATAGATAAAAAGGAATGTTTCCATGCAACCTTACCCTGAAAATTTTGCATCTGCAATTTTTTTTCTTCTTTTTATATTTGTCTGTTGGAAGCAAATCACAAGTTTCAAAAAAGAAAAACATGTTGCGCTGCAAAGAAAAGCATCTGCAAAAATAAATATATTTTTAATATTTGTTTGTTGGAAGCAAATCACAAGCACTCCCTCCGTCCGGAAATACTCGTCGGAGAAATGGATGTATCTAGACGTATTTTAGTTCTAGATACGTTCATTTTTATGCATTTTTCCGACAAGTATTTCCGGACGGAGGGAGTAGTTACTAGGAAACTGATTAGACGTAATTAGTGGGAAAATCCCGTAACAAATGTGGGGCACCCTTTAATGAAGCAATCAAACACACCATGCATGTGGATTGTACCACCATTCACTGGTCTAATTGTAGTTTGATCCCTAGCGGCTCCCATAAATAAATGAGTATAGCACATACTACTACATAATATATGGAGTATTTCTACATCAGGCTTAATAAGGCTCAAGACCTAATTCATACTCGTTCCCTTCTCCAGCTGTTGGAATTCATATTAATTCATACTCATCAGCCTTTTGTTCTTCACAGTACTTCCTCAGATCCTCTGCAAACTGCACGTCTCTCCTAAAATCCAAGATGAAATCTGGGTCCAACAATCCATCCGCGTGCACCGTTCCATAGTCTGTAATATCAATATTACACTCAAGAAGTTCTGATGAATCTGGATACACAATCTTCCTCGCAGACCCCTCTCCATAGTAGCAACGACCTGTCACCAAAATCAAAACTGATCATTATGTATCAATCACAACATAACAGCTATTCTTCAAGGTGAAATGTTTGGCAAACCCTGTCTATTTGCATTGGTTTCACTAAGCAGACAATAAAACAATGACTGTTTAACAACCGTTCTTGACACGAAAAGAAAGGTTGGTAGAGAAAGTGTATCCCCAGAACATCTTCAGATGTTAAAATATTTTACACACGTTCAGCAGCACAAGCACAGAAATGTCTTGAGTTCGGTCAGAATTGCTACATTCAAGCCGCACCAATCGGTAGCATGTCATATGCACATGATATGTATCAGGATTCAGAGGTGTGCACAGAAATTTCGCTGGCACTTGTGTATATAAGTATGAGCACATGGCCTTTTAAAAGGAATAAATGGGACCTGACATCGATGCGGATAGGTCCTTGTGTTTGTTTTCTATTCAATGTGTCTATGGCTTCTATTGCAGGAAAGACTGGAGATTGGAGATTACTATCAACTTGTACATCACCATTCCATATGATAAACAGGTGTGCAATCAGGGCAGGACTGTAAACTGGGTTGCAAATCCGAAAGAATATGCACTCGTCGATCTGGAGAAAGATACTGATATTTCAAAGAGTAAAATGCATCACAAGTCCTAAAACTATTGGGGGAGTGTCAATTTAGTCCTATAACTCCGAAACTGCAGTTTTAGGTCCTAAAACTATTGGAGGTGTGCCAGTTTAGTCCTATAACTTTGAAACTGTAGTTTTTGGTCCCAAAACTATGTAAGTTTGTTCATCTCAGGTCCTAAGCTTGCATGTCAGCATTGACCCACCGCCGTGTCGCTTGGAGATGCTTGAATTGTTGCCACGTTGACCCCATGGACCCACCAGGTTAACTTCCGCGCTGTCCCGCGGCAGTGACTATTTCCCATCTATGGCCATGCTCGTGCCCAAACGACAACATGCACAACCAGCTCTATGGCAAGGGTATCAGGGCAAGGATAATGTCATGAGAGAGAGAGAGAGAGAGAGAGAGGGTGGGATGTCGTCCTCCATCCCGATTGGCTCGGTGTCTCTCCGGCGGCCGCGCCCATGGAGATGGATGTCGTCCTCCATGCCGACTGGCTCGGGATCTCCCAAGCAGCCGTGCCAAAACCTCTTAGCAAGGTTGCCTAGTAGCTCATGGGCACGCGAGTGGAGGGCGTGCACACTGCGACGTTGAAGCATATGAACTACACTTGGGGAAGTAAACACGTATAAACTGCTCTTTTAAAAAAAATGCACCATGGACGTTGGCCATGCAAGCTCAGGACCTGGGATGAACAAACTTGCATAGTTTTGGGACCCAAAACTGCAGTTTCAAAGTTATAGGACTAAATTGACACATCCTCCAACAGTTTGGGACCAAAAACAGATGTTTTGAAGTTATAGGACTAAACTGACACGCCTCCAATAGTTTTAGGACCCAAAGCTGCAGTATCGAAGCTATAGGACTAAACTGACACATCACCAATAGTTTCAAGACTTATGATGCCTTTTACTCTATTTCAAACAGGGCAGCTAGAGGTGTGCTGGAGCCAATGTGGTGGGCTAGGAGAAGCCTGCTGCAGAAGACATCAAGAGGAGGAGATGCCTGGAGCGGACATGGGAGAGGAGGCGATGCTTGCTGGTGGACAAGGGGCCAGAATGGGGAGAAGAACCTGAATCAAACAATTGCAGGGCCATCGTGTTTGCCAAAATAAAAGACCACCCAATGGAATCCTCAGTTTAATCAAATTAAGTATCACGGTTGCCTTCTTGATGTATCTGAATGACCATAAACTAATTATTCCAAATGAACGCTGATCTTAACCTATTACCCTGATGGCTGGTCCACAAGTATGTCGAAAATGGGTGTATGCATAGCCGTTATGTTAGGTTGATGTATCATCTTATATATAGAAAATGGCGTACCCATTAAAATGCAAGGAACAGAATGCTGAAAAGTGAAAAGGCAGTGAATGTGCATGCAAAACATAACTGAAGTGACCATAAAAGAAAGGTGGATGGAGCTCATTCAGACATGAAGTGGACATCAGTGATTAGTCAGGATGAAGGCGGACGCAGACATCCACGAGCCCACGTCGCCCGCGCCGCAAAAAACACCCAAACAGCCTTGCGGATGAGCCGCAAAAATGAAGCGGACTTGTCCTGCCTAGCCTGCTTGGCCTGCATAGCCTGCTAACGGGAGGAAATCCCAACGAAGCAACAATGCAAGCCAGCCGATAGGGCACACCGCCGTTCGCCACAGCCAGGCCGGCGTCCCGCTCGTCTCCGCATGCGCTCTCCGCCGGCGCCAACCCTGCTCCCTGCTCGTCCCCGCCCGTTGAGCAAGATGTCCGGTGCTGCGGTGGACGAGCACAAGAAGTCGGCGGAGGAGGACAAGAATCCGACGAGAGATGATGAGAAGGTACAACTCTGATCCTCTCTCCCACCTATGCTTAGTGTGATTTACTATCAGTATGCTCTGATTCAATGTGATGTGCTCAGTTCTTTCCAAATAGTGTTGATTCTTCAATGAAGCCACTAGAGTACTTTGATAACATAAATAAGAAATAGCCTCTCTCTTAGAAAAAATAGGATAAAATCCCTAATAGAAGGCTGGAACTTAGAAGGCTGTCAATTCCTACTGTCAGTAATTGCGGCCTTAGAACATCCACCATTCCTACTGTCAGTTTACTTAGAAGACTGGAACTTATTAATGCACTTCAGTTGCAGCTAGCAACCAAGAACCTGAGAATGGAAATAAACTGCAGATTGTTGGCACGGAATAAGGGTGAAAAAGATCGGATAATTTCCGTCTGAATCCGGTTTCGAATCCAGATTTACAGGATATGGGACAAGGATTTACCTATCCGGTCGGATACGGAACCGGATATCGGATACCAAAACCGAATTCGGAATAGGATATGCTACACAATTACACACGATCAACACATGTCACTATACAGCTCGAGTCTAAGCCTGTAATGGAAGTATGGAACCCATTTGTTTTGGAATCACTTGCGTGTGAGGCATCATCTTCAAGTGCAACGATAATTCAGCAAGTGTAGGCCATTGGCTATATATGGCCGGCGGAGGACCAGGACTAAATTTATGTTTTGTTTTGGAATGGCTAGATGGAACTGTTAGCTGTATTAATGCTTTGATGTATCATTTGTTGCTGTTTTTGTCCAATTATTTTTTTCCGCTTCCAGTCCGCCGCCGCTCCATAACCATACCGTGTCTGTTTCCGCTATTATCCGGCGTATTCCATATTCGTTTCCGTAACTGCATCGCTTCTGAATCCAAAGAAAAATGTGGAATAGGATACGGTATGGGCATTATCTGTCCAAATCCAAACGGTTTCACCCTTAGCTCATATTAATAAACTGCAGCGCACTTCAATAAACTGACTGCATATTGAGCACTCTCTTATTAGTATTAAGCTGCAGCACACTTTAATAGACTGACTGTACATGTGGTTTCTTACGTTAATAAGCCGCAAAACACTCAGATTGATGTCTCATTACTGTCAAGTTGAACATATAGTACAGCTACAGCCCCTCTAAAATTGGTCCTTTATTTTTTGAGTATATACCATGTTTCATATTCTCTCAGAGTGATACGGGAGAGCTGCAGCTGCAGCAGCTGTATGGCGGAAGGTAAGGACTGTGGCAATCACATAAAGAAGGGCCAGGTCTGCTTGTCTCATGATTTTGCATCTTAGTATTTGTTCTCTCCTAGTTATGAATGTTTCTTTTTCTGCTCTAAGTCAAACTAAACCAATGTTATTCTGCTTTAGATTTCTTCTCAGGATACTCTCAAGACCAAGGAAGACAGGAAGAATGGAAAGAAAAGGAGGGAAGAACTGCAGCAGCAGCTGGACACAGTCACTGAGAAGACCCACCTGGGGATTGATGGCTTCATGCTGAGCCAGAAGAGAAGAATAATGGAAAGAAAAAGAAGAGGGAAGAGCCGCAACATCAGCTGGATGGCGCTGCTGAAAAGACCAAGCTGGGGTTGATGCAGAGCCGGAAGGCGAGGACTGCAAGACCAAGAAAAAGAGGAAGAATGAAAAGAAAAGGAAGAGGCGGGAGATTCAGCTACAAGAAGAAAGGGCAAACAGGATCAACACAGATCTAGAACAGAAGAAAATAGAAGATAAATGGGAGAGGAAAGAAAAAATGAGGGCAAAAAATGGAAAATGATAAAGGACATAAAAAAAAGAAACAGTGGAGTCATGAGCTTGCCAACAACAAAAATTGTGAGATTTCCACATAAACAGTGGCGTCTGAGTTGGCATTCAGGTGGAATGGTCATTAGCGACCATAGAACCAGGCTGAAGAGCGACAATTTGGAGGCGTTGAGTTGCCTCCAGGATTGGTTAAAATCTGCTGATTGAATCCTTCAGACCTATACCTACCACTAAAATTGACGACGGAGATTGCTTGATAAGTTGACAATAAGCAAGTCTCCATTCCTGCACATTGTGACATTTACTTTCTTAAGGAATGCTTTTTGTCCCACATGCCTACAAACAACCTAGCAGCTGTTCTACCAAGCAAGCAAATGCAACGAAGGAAACACCATCTCTTCTTTGTCACAGTCGAAGGGGAGTGCATGGTCGTTAGGGCATCATTACACAACTGCCTGCGGTACGTTTTTCCTACACAACTGCCTCTGTAGCAAACATTCTCAGATGTGAATACAGACGCGGCAGGGGCAGAAGATGACGACGATGCACTGCTAATATTAAACTCGGTATGGGTAAGCTGATTTTCATACTAAAGAAGCATTCTTGCGGCTGTAACAAGTAACACTACCTGAGACAGTACGTGTTTATTCTTGTCACATTCTAAATTCTGAAGAGACCTACTACTATGCACATAGACGTATGTGTACTTGATAGTTTTATATACTGCAAGGAGTTGTTTGTATATACTGTAGTTTATGTACTTTACATGATACATGGTTTCCTTTTTACCGGAATGGTTTATACAACAACTTTAGATTAAAACTTTCACATGATCTGCTGTGTGCAGAATCAAGAAGCAGAGAGGAAGATCTGTCAAGAAAAGAGGATGCCACAATGAAGTTGGTATTGTACTTTAGCTAATCAGAATTATGATGTATGCTTATTATGCTGAAATATTGAAGTTGGTACTATACTTTAGCTAATCAGAACTCCTGAAGGGGCATGAGACTCTTTTGTATTACCATTACTCTGAATTGTTGGAAGGAACCTGACCTTAGTTGGCAAGAAATTCCCTTTTATTTTTGCAGCTAATAGGCAAGGAATTCAGACAGGAGTAGTAGTACTATTTAGTTGTCAGATGTGTGATGAACATGATTAGCAAAATATATGCAAACAAGTGGTGAAGTACAGTCTGAAGAAGTTGACAAGTGTATGCATCAATCTAATTCTAAAAATATTCTTTTTAAAAGGAAGACAAGGCTCGTGTCATGTGCTTATTATGCTAAAATGTACTTTGGTCTTTGGCTATTAACCTGTACAAGCTATGCATGTTTACATTATCTGAAAGCCCTAGTTCAGTACAAGAGCCAGCATGTTTACATGAGCTAGCAACATATTTCTAAGTCTGGGCGTCCAACAGCAGTGTCCGCATAGCACCAACAGCCAGTATGAAAAGCTGGCGTGAACCAGCCTGAGTGCATGTACAACAATCAGTGGTACGGAAAGCAGCAGCTGCATCTGTCTGCTGGACAATAGCAGGCAGACGCGGCTGATACTAATCCTGCGATTAGCTAATGCCGAACATTGTGGACAGGCCGCAGGCGTGTCCAATTGCATCCTGAGTGATAAGTGCTGCATAGGTAGACAGACATACTCTAGGGTAAATGATTCAAGTAGGTAAAATACCAGAACCTGATCATAGTGCACAATCTAGACGATGGTGTGAAGTGAAATGTGACACATCCCAGGGTTTATGCAAAATATGACAACCAAAGTGACCAGAGAAGGTTGAGTGGAAGGTGGTGATAGAGAGGCATGTTCATAGGGTAAATAAGAAGCTGGATTTCTTTGTGAATGAGCTGGTGGCTGAGCACCTGACACTGATGAATGCCCTGCTGGTGCCTGAGCACTTGCACTGATGGATGGCCTGTTGGTGGCATTGCAGAAGGGCATACTGAAGATCTACTACGCTTTCACTAATTCAAAGAAACTATACTTTCAGGCAAGAGTTTCTAATGTTTGCAGTGGATGTTTTGCCCATATGTTTGTCTATACCAGTTCATATAATTGATACATCATGATTCGTTCCAGTCGGCCCCATGATTAATGATTTCTCATTCAGACTATGTTTGCCAAAATAAATAAATAAAACACTCAATGGACTCTACAATTTAATCAAATCAAGTGCCGTGGTTGCCTTCTTGAGGTATATTCACAGGACAATGCATACCATGCTTGGAAAACTCAGTTTTTTGACTGAAAATCTGAATGACCATAACTCTGTTTTTGAGTCGCCGACTAATCGCCGAGTCGTCGCTGCGTGGCTGGCTCGCGCAGGCGACTTGACTCAGGGAGCGAGTCGCGCGACTCGCGTGGCTCGCCGGCGACTTGGTGCGATCAGTCGCGCGACTCGCTGGCTTGCTGGCTTGAGTGGCTTGCTGCTGATGTATATGTGGGGACTGGGGAAGGAGGAGGACTGAAGGAAAGAGAGCGCAAGGTGGGCTCTATATGTGCCCTGCTTAGATGTAGTATATGAAAGAGAGCGCAGGGTGGGCTCTATATTTGCTCTGCTTAGATGTAGTATATTTTCTCTGCTGTATACGTGCTCTGCTGCTGCTGTATATCTATGTTCTCTGCTGCTCTATGTACTGTTGTGCCATGGCGACTTGGGGTGACTAATCAAGCCAAGTCGCTGACTCAAGCCAGCAAGCCACTAGCCGCAGCCTCGGCGACTTGGCTTGACTCGGCGACTCAAAAACCTTGGACCATAAACTAGTTATTCCAAATAAACACTGGTCTCTCATGGCCGATTCACAAGCATGTCGAAAATGGGTGTATACATAGCCGTTAAGTTGTTGTATCATCTCAATCTCATATATGAAAAATGGCGTAGAATTAAAATGCGAGGAACAGGCTGCTGAAAAGAGAAAATCCGGTGCATGCAGTGCCCTATATAAGGTCTTCTGTATGGAAGCTATAGTAGAATATTTTAATGTTTCTCTCTTTGATTGGACGAAACGACAAAGCATCGTAAGATTGAAAAGACGAATGGGCCTTAATGGAAATCAAAAGGCTTTTCGATGAAACATAAAATTAAAAATCCTTTCGTTAATGTTTCAAACCTACATGGCTGCTCATGCTAACTAGAAGGAGTGGGGACTTACCAGTAGATGTCAGGGGTAGAGGGCAGCAGAAATTTGGTTTTGGCGGGTCAGGAAATGGCTCATTTATTTCGGCAAAGAAGAGTTGGTTATCAGATTCAGAAGCAGCCACAAAATTAACATGATAGGAAAGCCTGTCTAGGGATCTGGGAGCCGCCACCAAACCACAGATAACACTTGGCTCATATTTTGGTTCCTAAAACAAGAAACAGCAAAGGTCAAATGAGGCACCTGAAAGAGATATGTTAAGAATGTAGTATGTACCCAAGAAAGAAACAATGGACACAAACAAAGCCATGTACCAGAGGATGCTCAAAGGCATATTTCTTCAGCACTTGCGCAAGCTCAGCGCGGATGAATAACTTCATCTCGTTATAACATGACCTCTTTTGTAGCAGAGTCTCCTTAGCCTCGTTGCACAGTTCAGCCGCATTGGAAGATACGGGAGCCACCAACAGCAGTGCACTTTGTTTGAGAGTGGATATTATTTCCCCAAGAGACTCAAAGGAGATCCTGCCATCGGCGCTAGTGGCCAGCAAGAGCCGCAGGTCAATGAGCCTGTCAGGCGCCAGGGAAGCGAAGAATGATCCCAGCTCAGCATGTTGTGGGTGTCGAGCGGCTGCGGCTGCGTCAGTAAACTGCAGCGAGGTGTGCGTCTCCTGGGACAGGTCACAGCGTTTGCAGGAGAGGTGCTCCATCGCCCGCTGCGTCGAGCATTGGGACTCGGAGCTTGCTCGGACGAGGGCAGTGAGGCCTTCCAAGGAACGGACCTCCACACGAAGCATAGAGAGGGTGTCGAGGATGTCATACACCTCTACTTTGTAGTCAGCTGACGATGGGAGCGGGCGCAGTATGTGGTGGCAAATGGAGTTGATGATGATGTTGGAGACAGGGTCCATGGGGCCATAGCAGTGGCCAGCGAATAGGATGTGGGGGATGAGGTGGAGCCACGTAGAGGGCAGCATGGCGAAGACTTTGAGATAGAAGCCGTGGATCATGTCGTGGAGCCTCATCCTGAGAGACCCAGTGTATTCGCAGGCATCGCCAGAACAGATCATGACCGCAGAGCCGAAGTGTGCTTTGGCGGTTTTCACGACCTTCTGCAAACAGGATGAGATCATGGATCTGTGCTCGTGAGGAGACCGCAGGGCCGCGAAGTGGTCTCCATGACGCTCGACATTGATGGTGAACATTTTGAAGCCAACGGAGCTTGTGGTGTTGGAAATGTCTAGTCTCCCTTCATCGGCCTTGAGGTCCCGGCAGTAGACAAGTAGCTCTCTTCCGCTTGGCCGCAAGCTGAACTGAAGATCCAAGGGGGCACCGACCTGGTATCGCAGCAAATCCATGATGGCAATGACATCATCGACGCTGAGCTTGCGCCCTCCCTTCTCGAGCAAGGGGGCGGAGTCGCGGAGGCACTGTTTGGGCAGGGGCGACGCCTGGAGCCGCACCAGGTCATCAGGCGCAGGGTGCCGCCGCCCACAGCTTGCGGCGTACTTGAAGGCGGCTTGCGTCCTTTCAGAGGCAGGGTCGGGTGGTGAAACAGCAGCAGCGTGTAGATCGTGCTCGACCAGCTGGACTGTGAGGGCGAGATCGGCAAGTGCCCAGTGGAGGTAGCGGGTGGCCTGTTCTTCGCTGAGGCATCCGAAGGAGCCAACCATGAATCTGATGAGAGCCTGGCGGGACGCCCCAGCAATAGAGTACCATGTAGCCCTGCGGGTGGACGGCCCACAGGTAACCCTGCCGGAGGATGGCAAAACCCAGCTGGTGTTCCAGCTGCTGTAGTCACTGGGTTGCACCCTGCCGGCGGCCAGCCTCTTGGACCTCCTCCTGTCGGGCTTTGCCATGTCCCCGAAGTCGCGCGGGAGGAGGGCGACGGTGTTGAGGATGATGTTGGTGACGGGGTCGAGGAGGCCGAGGCAGAGGCCGCCTTCGCGCATGGATACGGCCAACTGGTCGGCGGCTTCCACCGGCATGTCATGGACGGGCAGCCGGCCGAAAGCCTCCTCGTGCAAGTCGAGGAGGAGCTCCAGGAGATCGGCGTCCAAATTCGATTTGTCCAAGGGGGGAGCGTCGCACTCGCTGAACAAGCACGAGAACAGACCCCTGCGCTCTCCCGGATCTGACGGCATCGGCTGCGATTCCTGGTGTCCGGCGGCAGCCGAGGGCCACGGCATCGGCCTCACTTTCTGCGGTTGGGCGGCGGCGGATCTAGGGTTCGGTGGCGTGGGATGACAGCACAAGACGATTGAGAGACTGCCGGTGGAGAAAGACTACAACGCAACGCGTCTGGTATGGGCACATAGGACACAACGCGTCTGGTATGAGCCAGAATCTTCTTTTCTTCTTTTCTTTTTTTCTTTTTTCTATATCTATATTTATCTATCGATATACTTTTTTTAGGGTAATATCTATCTACTCTGTTTCTAAATATAGGGTGTATAGTTTTTGACATGAAAATTAAAAAACATATGTGGACGGAAAATTTCACAAGTTTTGGACGAGATTATACCTGACTAGTTGACATGAGAAAATAGAGAAGCTTGCCTTATATAAGGAAATGTTATCAAATCCCTAAAAAAAACTATCTAAACGAGTGGTGAAACGCAATACACCTTATATTTCGGATTTTTTCTCAAAAATATATACACCTTATATCAAGGAACGAAAGGAGTATTAAACAAGCAAACATTTTCTTTTCTAACTGCACCCCGCTCAGTGTACACATAATAATCCGGAGTAATTAGAGCCACATGATCGAATCCACTCATTTAGGTCTAACCATAAAGAAAACAATAATCCTCATTAAAAATGTGTTTAGCAATTTTAAAGGGCGGACGAAAACTCTGCCATCCGCTTGCCCGCATCAGTTTAGGTACGAGGAAAAATGGCACAATATACGGAAACAACAGGACCGGGGCGGCGGCACATCTTGGGGAATCAGGGAGGAGAAGGATAGGCTTGGCGGCGGCTGAGGAGGTGCTCGTCGACGCGCAGGGTTGGATCGGGGCGCTTCCCCGCGGGCCGCGGCTGTCCTCGCGAAGCCACCTATCCAAAAGCAACGCTGCTCCCCGCCGCCATCCGAGGCGACGCCGCCTGCCCTCCTACCCACGAGCCGCTGCCGGATGGAGGCCACAATTTCGTCGAGGTCGTTGCTGCCTTCGGCATTCGGGGTGTGTCATGGAGATCGAGGCGAGCATGAGGATTTGTGGCCACCGCCATGGTCACCGTACCCCATCGTAGGGCATGGAGCACGCCGTCGACCTATAGCTCGTGGAGATCATCGTTGCTCTGCAGGTCGTTGGGTGACCGGACCTTGCCGATGTGGCCCTCCCCGACGACCTTCTCTTCGCCCGGTTGGCTGGCATGGATCTCGCCACGGCTACCCTAAGCTTCTCTGCCTCGAGCTCGATGGTCAGCCACCATGGATCCACCAGCTGGAGGGTCACGCGACCCAGCCGTCCTCCCATGCTGCAGCGGCTAGAAGGCGACATGGCTCTTTGTACACGAAGAGTGGAGTTCAGTCAAGTACTCCCTCCATCCCATAATATAAGAACGTTTTTAACACTAGCATAGTGTCAAAAACATTCTTATATTCTGGGCAGAGGGAGTATATACTTGGCCTCTACTGCTGATCCATGTACATGGAGAAGAACAGACAACCGCTCATTCATGCTTCGTTCCACTCCTTTGCGCTACATTACTGGAGGTGACATTCTCCAATCTCTCTATATTGTAACACGCCTGCTGCTTGCACAGTTAATGGATTTTCTTAAAATTTATCGCTGGTTAGTGCTTTGTTGCAATTGTTCACCCGGGATTCTTATATACTTAGCTTTGATATTCCGTTTTTTCTGGCACATAGAAATAAGAGTATTGTCCAGGTTAGGGATTCAATTGAGGAAAAAGCGAGAAAGTAAATTTTTATTGCAAGAAATACAATTTAAGCTATTGATGTTTCTTCCGTATCAGTTATTGCATTATATTAGACTGTCCATCTTCTCATTTTCATTGCCACGCTATTAAATTTTGATATGCCTTTTTTTTCATTCCAAATTAAATCAACATCTATGGAATTTATATGATAACTACTTTGTTCTCTATGTTTCCGTCTACTCAGGAAAGAAGAAATGTCCGAAGAATGACCAATGCGGGTTATTACATGATTTGGATGTATGGTTAAATATACACTTACATTTTTTAGTTTGTCCCGCTCATGGACACTGCTTTATTGATCATTGACTTATGGATTTTTGCTGCATGTAGGTGCAATGTTTTTGAAAGTAAAGGTTTCAAGCATGGTTCACTTTTAACTGGCGGTAATGCTGTCGACAGTCATATCCTGATATGAGATTGCTATCTTTTAAATTTAACTTATGTTTCTTTATGATTGCCCTCTCACCCCTTTTGCATTTGGATGTCAAAACTTTGTGCGTTGTTCATTTCAGTTATGCGACTACTTTTCTTATGGATCTTAGATGAACTCAAGGGCTATTGTTTCGAACAAAGTTGGTCACTTGTTTCTTTGGAAATTATGTTGTTGCATAGTATCATACCTGCTCCAAAGGAACGAAGGTAGTATGGTAGTATAAATAAATAGGGTTGTATTATTTTTCCCTTTTATCCGCTTGATAATTACGATAGAATTATTGCATGAAGCTGTGTGCGCATACAATATGTAACCAAATTCACTAGATTCAAGCCTTGCTTCTTCACTTGGAAGCAAGTCTTCATCTTCGGAAGGGATTATCCGCGGTGCCTAGGAAATTCAAAGGACATTTTAATGGTCCGTTAACTAAACAGATGGTGATCCAGAAAAAATATATGAGGTTGATACTAGCCATAATAAGTGCATAACAAGCCTACATGTTGTCTACATTTTTGCAGATCTCGCTATCCTTGTTTAACTCAATGGAATCAGATAATTTTGTTGTGTTCCCTAACAAGTCCTTGTAGATGTGCAGCTTCCCCCTCTGATCATCTCCTTAGGGTCTCTCTTTAATCCTAGAGCCAGGCAACAAGAATGGTTGGTTTTAAGTACAACATGTATCTATTTATTCATTATTGATTTATTGTTTTCGGGGAATTGTTTTGCCCCTGACCATATCATTGTTACTTTGCCTGCATTAGATCATGAGTATGACAATGATGAATTTTATGTAAGGAGCATTTACATCTATGCCCCTTAACTCGAACCCACTACTCACTTTTGCCCCTAATTTTTAGGTATGCTCAGTTTTGCCCCTCCGCCGTTAGTTTCACTTATATAAATGACCTTCTATGCCGTTACCGTCAGGTTAAAGAGCTTTGACCGTCCTGAAAAAATAGCAAAAAAAGACAAAAAAATTAAAACTTTGTGGGATCGAAGATACTCATGTCTGCAAGCTGTGTATAAATTTTCATGCCGTTCGGACACCATGGGAGCTCGTGGCAAAGGAAAACATAATGTTTGTACGCATGTGAACAGTAAATTCGAAAAAATAGAAAAATAATAAAAGATATGAAATTTTGTGGGACTGAAGATACTCAGGTGCAAGATGTGTGCTCATTTTTGTTGTGTTTGGACATCGTAGGAGCTCGTGGAGAAAAAAAACAAAATTTAGCTAAAAAATACTTTGTAAAAATGCACTATTTTTTTCTCTAGAGCGCCTCATACGCTCATTTGATCACCAAAACTTGCAAGCACCTTGTGCACTCAAGCCTCTTTGAAGCCAAAAAAAATAATTTTTTTATTTTGTTGCTACTTTTTGAATTTACTGTTCATAGGCATAAATTAATTTTGTTTTCCTTTGCCACGAGCTTCCGGAGTGTCCAACCAACACAAAAACTTGCACGCGCCTTGCGGACATGACTATCATTGATCCTACAAAACTTCTGATTTTTTTGGTTTTTTTGCTATTTTTTCTGAATGGTCAAAATCCTTTGACATGACGCAAAAGATTTGTCATTTTCATTGATTAAGAAGAAGAGAGTTGCCCGGTTAATTAGATGAAAAGCAAAAACCTAGATACAAACCCCACACGGGGCACACGCGAACGACTTGGCCACAACAACACCAAACAGTCGACCACAACGTCGAGGA
Source organism: Triticum aestivum (assembly GCF_018294505.1). Lineage (NCBI taxonomy): Eukaryota > Viridiplantae > Streptophyta > Magnoliopsida > Poales > Poaceae > Triticum > Triticum aestivum. Next base: position 38,762 of record NW_025228384.1, on the reverse strand, counting down.
CATGGCAGCTCCGATTTTGCTGACGAGCATCACAGGAGAAAGTTGCAAGCCTCGCGCCGACCTAGTCTAGCGCAACATCCGGAGAGCACCGTCCGCTGAAAACCGCCCTCATGGAGTCATCATTGCCGCAGTGGCCTCGCCTTCCGCAGCCCCGACTTCTCTGTCACAACTAGAAACCAGCATGGGCACACCCATAAGCGCGCCCGACTATCGACAGTAGAAGGACAAGCTGCGACTCGGATCTGCTCGCCACCATCGTCGTTGCCACACGCGTCGCAACGCCACACCAACCTCACCGCCGGTCAGGCACCTGCCGACCGCGATGCCGTGCACGTCCAGCCCGTAGGAAGCACAAATGGGACCAAGATCTTCTAGACGGTGCCCCAAAGAAGGAATACGACATTAGAGACGACGTCGCCGCCTGATCCAACCAGGAACTTGACTTTCGCCCCGAGATCTTGACCCGAGAGTTGAGGATGCGCAAATCACCACGACGGCGCCTCCAAGGAAGAATGCGACGCCCACGGGCGTCGCCGCTGCCGGCCAGCAAGCACGGGCCAAGCTTTCGCCCGAATCAATAGCACCATCACTCTCGCGCGTCCGACCAACGCCAACCCGCACACCCTTGCACAACAACCACGCCACCGCCACGCAGAGACCACCACCACGCCTCGCCGACGAGACAGAAGAGACGAGCCTCCCTCCACCAAGCACACTACGCCCGCCACGTCGCCCACACGAACTCCACGACAGCGGACACATCAACCGCCGTCCCGAGGCCGCCGCCCCGGAGTCCAACCCTCGAGCAGATCCGCATCACCCAAGGCGCCCACAAGAGTAGGGATGGGAGGGCTGCCACCCCTCACCAACCATGCCAGCCAGATCTGGAGGCCCAGCAGGTAGCCGCCACCGCAACACCTTCAGCAAAAAGACCGCCGGAGACGAATCCCACGGCCAGAGCCGGGACGCGCAACACTAAGACGAGAGGGGGGTTGTCACCACGCCCCGTCACGCCAGCCATAACTGTCGGACCGAATCCCGCACAGCCTGACGGAGCTACAACATCAATCTGGCTACCGCCACCACGAGCACGCCAAATCCAATCCACACATGCGTCGCCACCTCTGCCGCGCAGCTCCTCGTGCCACTCGGACGCCCCACGACCAGCGCCGAAATAAGTCCAGAAATAATGTGAGCACCAAGACTTGAACCCTGAGGATACCACTGTCACTCTAAGCATACAATCATAAGTTTGATTTGTTCGCTCGCGTCGAGACGGGAGGTCGTAGGTTCAAAGCACTATTGTAAAAAAATACACAGTAATGGACGCTTGAAGGGCAAAATAGGAATCGCCCGAAGCGGTCGAGATTTTTTTTTTGGAGACATTGAGCGGTCGAGAAAGTTGTGAGCGGCACACGCGCAGCCACGGCGCGGCGGGCCCAGGCCGGGCTGAGATTGCCTAGGCTGGGCCACTTTGGGCTATCGAACCATACAATAAGAACCCTAAACCAAGACGCCCCCAACCCTTCCCCGTCATCCATAAGTCACCTCGGCGGCGGCGGCGGCCGCGTCTGCTACACCTTCTCCACCGGCAGGTCAGCTCAGGTCAGATTCATCACTCTCCTAACTAAATTCGCCGCAGGGAAGCTCTCAATTCGTTTAGCTGGCCTTGGGTGGCCTTAGCCATGGGAGCATTCCCCAGCACAACCTGTTACTCCCTTTTTTTTGGTATAAATTACTGGCCGGTTGTTCCATTTCATTCATTACTTATCTGACAATGAGTAAAGGAAGATGTCCCTCTGTGCACTGTGAATTCATTTATGACTCTGGGAAAAAAAATCTTTGAGCTGAAAATCTTATTTTTGTCCCTTTACATTTATTACTTGGTGGTCATTGTCCAAGAGTACGTTGATTAGTGTGCTCTTAACTTATTTTTGACCGTGTGTGTGTGTGACTAAGTTCACTCTGTTTTAGATGTCAACAACCAGGAAGAGACCTTCTCCCAGTTCTGCAGTTGGACAGAGCAAAAAGCCATCTGGAAAGGCTCCCCTGCCCACGAATCACCTCCCAGACGATGATCCCAAAGATACCCTTCGGTGTGAGGCTTTAGATGGTAAACCCATGGTTTCAGAATTTGTGGTACAGTACTACGCACAGAAGTATGGTCAGGTAATGTGCATTAGTAATCATTCTATACCAATATGTTGTAATTCTCAAATTTAATTTTGTCTAATTCTTCCAACTGCAGCCTACATGAAGTTACTAACATATGTTCTAATTCTGAAATTTAATTTTGCAGTCTCTTTTCCTGGATCCAAATAAGAAAGGCGGCTATGTTGATGTGAGATTTGCAGACCATGATCAAGCACTATTAGTTGTAGAACGACGTGAGGAGTATCCATTCAAAGTGACTTGGACACGTACCGTTGATAGATCGCAGATGATTAGTAAGTCTGTCATTTCTCAATACGATGCAAAATAGCACTGTTAGTTGCATGATTTCTGCTCAATGTATGGCTTGATGCTGGTAGCAAACGGATACATAGGTACTCCCTCGTTTAAATCACTACTTTAGTGATCTACACGCTCTTATATTTCTTTACGGAGGGAGTGCATCAGACATTTCATGTTTTGCGTTGCTGTGTTAGTAACTTAATGTAGCATATTCCATGCAATATTTGTTCCATCTTATTTTTGACCACTGGTAGATTATGCTCATCTTGATATATCATTTCAGCACAGGGTAGAATTCTTTGTTAAATTTTGAATTTTGTTGAACTCTAGTATGGTCAGCAGATTTTTATGAAGTCTGAGGCGTCTTTCAGTGTACGATGCCATATTTATTTTATTTCTAAGGCACAACTGAGTGAAATCATATACGTTAGGGGCTCTATATATTGTGAAAATGCACCTTATTTAAGTTACAGGTTCTTTCTATAACTTCATGTCATGTTCCTTTTTTTTTGTCTGCTCATGCATGTGGATGGTACATTCTTCATGAAGATGACCAGCCTCAAGTTCCATGTTATCCATCTTACTGTCATTTGCTATGCAGAAATGTGTGTAGATGCATAGACTACTATATTGGGTTGGCTTCTATTGTGATTTGCTATGCAGAAATGTGTGTAGATGCATAGACTAGTATATTCGGTTGGCTTCTATTGTGATTTGCTATGCAGAAATGTGTGTAGATGCATAGACTACTCTCAGCCCTCCTATGAAAAAAGGGTTGTCTTTGTAGTTTCCCTCTTCTCTCCCACTAGCGGTGCATGCGGTGGTTTAGCCTTCCTTTTGGTTTGGACCTGAGAGTAGGAGTTGGACGTGGTTGGTTCTTTTGCGATGTTGAATGTCTGAATCTTTTATTCCGTTATCTGACCATAGTGGAATCCGATCCAAGATTTATGGAACAAAAATTTAACACCTGTTTTGTCATGTTTCAAATGCACCTCTAAGCTGCAGTATCAAGTCATGAAATGAATCCCTGGCACAAGAACTTCAATCCTTCACAATAAGAGGCACTAACCCCCTGAACTACAAGGAAAAGTTGAAATCCCTGCAAAGAAACTCAGAAATTGAAGAACTGAAGGCCATGTTGCCTAAGTGTTGATGCTTATAGCTGTTTGTTTCCTAAAAATCTTCTGTTTATAACTCTTTGTTTCCTGAAATATTTTGTTTCTCTCCTTGCCGCAAGTGTTGCTTGAGACGATACTCCAAATCGAATTTAGAAGCATTTTTCACTTACCATTTAAAATGACACAGAAAGAAATTTTAGTGACCAAGATTTTATCCATTATGTACATGAAAATTTTCAACTTTGTAGTTGAAAATTTTCAACCGTTAGTAATATCACCATCACACTCAAAATAGTCTGTTGAATCTGGATACACAAGCTTCCTTGCGGATCCCTTTCCATGGAAGCAACGGCCTGTCACCAAAACCAGAATTGATTATGTATCAGTCACAAGAAAACAGCTCCGGCAGTGATTCTTCCAAGTGAAATGTTTGGCAAAGGGCAAACCATGTCTATTTTGCATTAGTTCCACTGACCACACCATAAAACAATGACAGTTTTAACTTTTAAGCAACAATGCTTGACACAATAAAGGTTACTAGAGAAAGTGTATCCCAAAAACATCTTAAGATGCTGAAATTTTCTACACGCAATCAGCAGCAAAGCTGCAAAAAGACACAAATGTTTTAATTTATATCGAAACTGCTACATATATTGAAGTAGTATTAATCGATAGCTTAGCCTATATGGTGTATAGCAAGATTCAGAGGCATACACACAAGGAATATGTAACCGAATTAGCTAGGCCAGATAACGTGATCTCAGCTGCAGGCACAAGCCATTTTATTAACTTAAGGACAACAAGAGAGTTAACTTGATCGCAGCAAGCATAAGGCTTTTTGACAAAGCATAAGGCCTTTCCTATGATTGGACGAAACAAGCAAGCATCGTTGGTTGCAGAAAAACAAGAATAAGCATCTTATATAAGATCAAAAGACGAAAAGGTCGCAAAAGAAATCATAAGGCTTTTCGACAAGGGAAATGATTAACATCAACCGACGGATTATCACGCTCGCGTCCGCCGTCCTGGTTGCGCGACACGTGGCCTACTGGACTACCACGTTTCTCTCCCTAATCTTATCTCTTTCTCAACCTTTTCCCGTGCGCAGAAACACCCGCCTCAGCCACCATCATCTCCTTCAACAACGCTCGCCCCACCATCTCAAGCTCCTGCAGCAACGCCAGCCTCGGCCATGCCCGTGACCACCTCAAGCTGTCGCAGCAACGCCCGGCTCGGCCGTGGCTCTTCCTGCCGTCAGAACCATCTCCTTCATGTCATGGTCTGTATTTGCAAAAAAGTTCTCCAACATGAACTCTGTTGCAAAAAATTCTGCAACATGACCCTTGTTGCACAAGGATTTTTGCAGTCGATATCTAAAATTTCTGCAACAAGACCTTTGTTATGAAAAATTGCTGCAACAAGACCTTTATTACAAAAAATAAATAAATAAATTATGCAACAAGACCTTTGTTGCGAAAAATTTCTGCAACAAGACCCTTGTTGCAAAAATAAATAAATATGCAACAGGACTTTTGTTGCAAAAAAAAAGACCTCTATTGTAAAAAATAAAGAAGTACATGCTCGGGTGATTGCAACAAGCTAGCTGTTGCGGAGGGCCTTCTACGACGCCCCTCCAAAGAGATGGCTGCTTTCGGAGTACTTCTAGATCGGACATCCGTTAACGTTACATCCAATGGTCAGCAAGCCGGCATCTTTTCTAATTATCTGCCAGCCGACACATAGCGTCGCCCATATATTTAGAGCAACTACAATAAGCTTATGTAAGCGGGCTATATGAGTTAAAATGCTACTCCCTCCATCCATTTTTATAAGACCTTTTAGACATTTATAAGACAACACCTAAAACAGTTCAATTTCAGTTGTCTTAAACGACTTACAAAAGTGAACAGAGGGAGTATATTTCTGCTAACATGGAGAAGAGAGAAGAGGAACCAGCTACAGAATAAGAGCCAACTGCAACACATGCTCCTAGGCACTATGTGAAAGTGGTATGTGAGCCATACATTAATAAAGTAGGACATCTTAACATCTAACTATTGTACGTGCCGGCTATAACCTTGGCTATAGATGACATGTCAACATCATATAGCCATCAACTGGCTGTACTATTAACCATGCTCTTACCCGGATGAGGTGGTAGACTCTATTCCGGGTCGCATGGAAAGGTGGTAGACTCTGTTCCCGGCCACATAGTTAGGGCCTGTTTGGACTATCCCGCTCTTGAAAATTCAGCTCCTCTAAAAAGATGCAAGCTAAACGAGTAGCTTTATGATGTTCTGTTAAAAAAACACTAGAATATGAGGTATAAGTTCCTGCTTTCGTGAAGTTCTTCAGAGCATGCTTCAAGAACACTCTAAGTTGAAAAGCCCTCATGAGTTGATGAAAAATCACCCACCGCTACCATTGGTAAGTGGATATTATTCGTTTTTTCCCACATCACGCAGCCCCTAACACATCTTACCCGTTCTTGAAGCTGGGGCTAGCTGGAAACCAAACATGATAAACTGCTCTATGATGGAGCTGCAACTCCTGGATGGAACTGCTCTAAAGTGGATTTGGTCGAGTGTACCTGATTTTGATTAAGTGGAGCAGTCCCAAACATACCCTTAATAACACCGTGTCCTTATTAAGTCAGAATCATAGGCCATTGATTCCTTGGAGACGAGTGACGACAGAGGAAGGTAGAAATCACCATAGAATGGTACGGATATATATTTGAAGCTAAATGCATGGGTGAGTACTTTAGTAAATTGTTTACAGTGGAAGTACCGACCCGGAATGTGGAAGTTGGAGCAAGGTGCCAAGGAAAGTAACCCAGCATGAACGATGCTAAACGTACGACAAAATCTATCTGAACCTTGTACGGCAAATAATACGATAGTTACCATATTCGTGATTCTCTCGATTCGCGATACGGGTCTTGATTCAAGATTCACCACTTCCAGTGAATCTAATTCAATAGGAAGTATACATCTCTGATTCACGAACTGTGCATAGGGTTCGTTAATCGGTTCAATGGGATTCGTGATTAGGTTTTGTGAATCAAAGATGACATATCTTTTTTTGAGTTGGAAAGATGAAGTATATTTGTTTTTTTTAACACAAGATGAATTATATTTGTAAGAATAAAAGATGGGAAACTCTCTGGTTCAACCGACCAATTTCCACCCCATTATCCGCCCCTTGTTCCACGCGACGCGTATCTTGCATTGGGGCCACCAACCACTATAGCAAGCGGTTCCTTTTTCTCGTCATCTCTGATATGCAAGGGAATGGATAAGATGGTCACAAGCGCCTGGGCGTAGGCGTTGATGTATTCGCAGATGCAAGGTAGCCATAGACGAGATCGGGCACCGGTGTCACTGCCATGGCCAGTCGACGTCTACTGGGCAGCCGTAGACGAGGTCAGCCGCGGACGCCGCCTGCAGCGCAGCCATAGATGAGTTCGGGCGAGGGTGCCGCTATGGTGTCAGCTGCCGCCGACGGTCGGCGCCTGCTGGGCAGTCGTGCCTCCGCTGACCTCCTTTGTGTCGTCCCCGACCATCACCGGCCGCCTCCCTATTGCAATTGCAATGCCGAAGTTGCAAGCGACGAGGACGAACAATAGTTGTGTTCCTACCACATGAATCAGTAACATGTGGGGATGTTTTTGCACACCATCTTCATTGCAAAATTTTCTGCAACATTACCTGTGTTGCAATTTTTTTCCCGCAACATCATTTATGCTGCAAAAAAAAACAAAACAACAAAAAATTATGTGACATTACCTATGTTACAAAAGTCTTTCCGCAGCATCACCTATGTTGCAAAAAAAGCGAAGCCCAAAAATATTTCTGCAACATGACATATGTTACAAATGTTTTCTGCAACACAACTTCTATTACAATTTTTTTACAATAGTATCCGTGTTGCAAATATTTCCACAGCATCACCTATGATCTTTGTTGTAGAAAATATTCTATAACAAACTCTATTGCAAAAAAATCTACAGACGTTTCTGCAACATGTTCTGTGTTGCAGAATATTCTACAACATAATCTTTGCCGAAAAAGGTTAAAATGCCCGTCAGACATTTGATGACGTTAGTGTGAGGTTTTTTTTTTCATTTCTGCAACAAGCCTCTTGTTGCCAAGGGAACGAGCGCACACTGCTACGTTCGTTGCAACGGGGCAAGAGCAAAGTTATTTTTTTCTATAACAGAGATCTTGTTTCTGAAACACATGCCTTGTTTTAGAAAAAATAAGGTTCGGAAGGACGCAACAAGACTCGTGTTGCAAAGCGCTGAGCGCAACACAAGCTTTGTTGCAAAGGTTGATGCACGCTCACTGAAAGAAGATCAGATGGTTGGCTAGCTCACGATCCTACGGCTACTAAGGCGGCGGATGTTTTCTAAACATCACCCGGCAGACGCGTAGCTGGCCCCTTTCGACAAAGCAGGGGGGGGGGAGTCTCCTCTTTAATTCTCAAAACCTGCATTTTTTTTTCAAACTGAGCCAAAACTTTTGCCTGATTGATAAATTAAGAAGAGAATTGCTCAGTTAATTTATGAAAAACCGGACGAAAACCAAAAACCTGCGTATATAGGTGCTCAAGGAACGGGGACTTAGTGGTGTGCGTGAAGAGTAGAGGGCAGCAGAAATTTGGTTCTGTCTTCTGATAAGGAAACGAACAATTGACTTGGGCGAAGAAAAACTGGTTATGGGCCCCTGATTCGGGAGCAGCCACAAAGTTAACGTGGCAGCATTCCCTGCCCAAGGATTCCCAAGTGGACTCCACGCCACAGATAACACTCGTTGCATACTTTGGTTCCTAAAACAAGCAGCAACAAAGGTCAACTGATATAGAAATGTATGGAATATATATGTACTACGTATGTACCAAATAAATAATGATGAACACAAACAAATTAAAGCCAGGTTGATGTACCCAAGGATGCTCCGATGCATATTTTGGCAGCGCTTGTGCGACCCCAGAGCGAATGTATAACTTCATCTTCCTATACCATGATCTCTTTTCTAGAAGAATCACCTTAGCCTCCGTGCAAAGTTCGGCCTCCTCATCGCGAGGTTCGGGAGCCAACGGTGGTGTGATGTCTCGGAGAATGTGCTCTATTTGATCGAGAGATTCACGTGATATCACATCATTGGTACCAGTGGTCAGCAAGTTTTGTAGGTTAAGCAACACGCCGGGTGTCAGGAACGACGTGAGGAATGATCCTAGTGCAGCGGGCCATGGATGTCGACCCGCTGCGGCTGCGGCAACAAACTGTTGTAGTGTGTGCGTCTCCTTGGACAAGTCACATTGTTTGCAGCAGAGGTGCTCTATCACCCACTGCATGGATGATCCAGACTCAGGGTTTGCACGAACGGTGGCGATGAGGCCTTCCAAGGACCGGACCTCCATGCGAAGCAAGGAGAGGGTGTCGAGGATGTCGTACACCTGGATCTCAGTGTCTGCGTGTGGGGGCGGGCACACTATGTTGTACCAAATGGAGTTGAGGATGATGATGGAGATGGGGTCCATGGGGCCATAGCAGTGGGCTGGCGAACATGATGTCGCGGATGAGCCTAAGCCTTGCAGAGGGTAGCATGGTGACGGCTTTGATATAGAAGGTGTGGATCATGGCGTGGAGCCTCGTCTTGAGAGACTGGGTGTACTCGCAGGCATCACCGCCACAGTTGTCCAATAACCCACGCCTATGAGATGTTTTCACGGCCTTTGCCAGACATGCTGATATCATGGATCTCTTGTTTTCATGAGACCGCAAGGACACGAAGTGGTCGCCATGCCGCTCGACATTGATGGTGACCATGTCGAAGCCGTCCATGGAGCTCGTGCTTTTGGAAACCTCAAATGTTCCTTCACTGGGCTTGAGGTTCCGGTAGTAGACGACTACCCCCCCTCCCGCCCGCCAGAAATTCACCTGGAGGTCGAGGGGGCCGTCGTCCTGGTACTGTTGTTGTCGAGCCTGGCTGCTCTCTTTCTCTCAGCTCACTCACGGACAGAGGTAGGAGAAAGGAAACACAGTGGACACGAGGATTTTTCTGGCCCTCGCACGAACGCCACCGTGGGCACACGCACGCCCTAATCTTCTCCCTCTTTCCAATGGCTACATCACGGCAACTCCTCCCTAATCACACAAGCACTACAAATTTACCCAGCCCTCTCGGCTCAACTCCGTTGATCAGTACAAGGGGTTTTATACCCATTCTAACACAGGCGCACGCACACCATTAGCATCGACCCACTAACCAACTAGACGCTAACTGCATGCAACTAATTCCTACGTGCACGTCCAGCCCTCGTCCACTCAACGGATCATAACTAACTAGATGCACCACGTCCGCCGGTCGTGCGGTTCTCCACAACGGTACAGCCACACGTTTGCTAACGCATGTGCTAAGTCAAGATTATGGCTAATAGGTACCGCAGCAAATCCATGTTGGTGTTAACACTATGAACGGTGAGCTTCGGCCCTCCCGGCTTTAGGAAGGGGGCGGTGGCGAGGAGTCGTTGACGTGGCAAAGGTGACACTTGGAGCCGCACAAGGACGTCAGGCGCGGAATGGCACACATGCATCGCCGCACACCTGAGCGCGGCCTGAGTCCTCTCGGAGGCAGGGCCAGGGAGCACGAGCTCCGCAGCGTATAGATCATGCTCGACGAGCAGGACGGGGCGGGCGCGGTCGGCGCCCGCCCAGTGGAGGTAGCGGGTGGCCTGTTCTTCGGTGATGCATCTGAAGTAGCTCGTCATCAACCTGACGAGAGCCTGGCAGGACGCCTGAGCAACTCTGCGCCAGGTAACCCTGCGGACGACAAGCTATCCTTGGGCTGCCCCATGCCGGCGAGCCTCTTGGACCTCCTGATCCTCTTGGCGGGCGGCTCCTCCTTTGGCCGGAAGTCGTCGCGCGGGAGGAGGGCGAGGGTGCCGAGGATGATGTTGGAGACGGGGTCCAGGAGGCCGAGGGACAGGCTGCCGTCGCGCATGGTTTCGTATAGTTGATCCGCGACGGCGTCCGACATGTCTTGGACGGGCAGCCGGTCGAACGCCTCCTCGTAGAAGTTGGGGATGAGGTCGAGGAGGTCGGCCTTGAAGTTGAAGTTAGGGGGGGCTGTCGCACTCACCGGGCGGCCTTGAAGTTGAAGTTATGGGGTTCGTCGCGCTCGCCGCTGTACAGGCAGGAGAAGAGACCACTGCGGCTGGACCTTGTTGGGCGGCATGATGCGACTGCGATTGATGCGGCGATTCGGCCGGGTCGGCTGGATATATATAGGGCTCAGGGTGGCCCGTTTGGGATCGATAACACTGCCGTTCCGATCCGGATTTAGCACAACATTGGTATAACTGCCGCCGGCGCAGGCGCTGGTTTCCTCTTCAAGAGATAGAAGAAGAGTAGAGGAAGTGGCACCAGCTCGTGGACGATGCTCGGCTCCTTCGCGTCGCCGTCCATGTCCACGGCAAGACGTAGAAGAAGAGGAATCGCACGGGGATAGTGGCCGCCTGTGTCCATCATTTCATGGGCACTTATACCAAACTAAAACCAGTTAAGGCTAATTGCGTGAAATTTATCCCTGCATGGCCGCATATCTCTCTTGCTTTTTCTTCCTCGCATGCAGGTTAAGTAATGGAAAGAAGATAGAATAAGGGTCTGTCTAGGATACATCTAGATGTGACATAGTTATGTCACATCTAAGTTGATGTTCACTCTGTATGTGGTCTATTTTTTCCTAGTTTTTTTTTGTTTCTTGTTGCTACATTATATTCTTGTGGGAGCTTAGATGTGATATTCTTAAATAACATCTAGATGTGAATTTGACAAACTGATAGAATAATTGCGGGGACAATATTGGAATGAGAGCGCTTTTATTCTTTTTCTGGCGCGTGTAAATTGCTCTGTTGTAACGGCAAGAAAGTGTTTCCTTAGAAGAGGACTCGAACTGTTTTTCTTCCTTTTATTCTGTTGGAAGTGGAACCGCGAGAAAGTGTTTTCCTAGAAGACATATTTTAGTGTGTTTGTTAATTCGTTTACTACTCCCTTTGTCCCATAATATAAAAACGTTTTTGACACTAGTGTAGTGTAAAAACGTTCTTATATTATGGGACGCAGGGAGTAGTTCGTATGTAGTCTATATTAAAATAGTTCATCCATTTTAGTCAGTATATAGTTCATATTAAAATATACAAAACATCTTATATTTGTAAACGGACGAAAGTACTTCTTATGAAGATTGCAAGCTAACCTCTTTATCCAAATGTATTGCGCAAGGAAAAAACCAGATAGAAAGTAAAAAAGAAAAAGGAAAAACCAGATAAAATCGATGACACTGAGGAAAGTAACAAAGAAAACCGAAAAAGAGAAAGAAGTAAAAGGACAAAAAAGAGAAAAAACCGAAAAAAACCTGATGCAAAATAGTGAATGTCCCGATAATAAAACCACAGGAGAAAAAACTCATGTGCAGTACAATATTGCGCAACTCCAGAGATCTTCAAAGCACGACGGTCCCCCGGGATATAGACCACTCGGTAACACCCAAGGTAAGGACGGACTTGGCCTCCTCTGCGGCACAAGTTGGCTTCTGTTTCCAAGGCCAAATACCGTCTGTGGATTTGGTTCTAAAGCTAAAAATTAAAAAACTCCTCTCCAAGACACTAGCACCATAAACCAAGCGTTACTACAATACATTAAACCGAGTGTAACCACATTGGTGTCTGGGCACGACGAACTTTGGCAACGGTGCATA
>NW_025228384.1:21407-25255 GCF_018294505.1 Triticum aestivum | reverse complement strand
ATATCCAAACATAGGCTTCCAATATATCAATCTTCATGTCTCGACCATTTCGAGACTCCTCGTCATGTCCGTGATCACATCCGGGACTCCGAACAACCTTCGGTACATCAAAACATATAAACTCATAATATAACTGTCATCGTAACGTTAAGCGTGCGGACCCTACGGGTTCGAGAACTATGTAGACATGACCGAGACACGTCTCCGGTCAATAACCAATAGCGGAACCTGGATGCTCATATTGGCTCCTACATATTCTACGAAGATCTTTATCGGTCAGACTGCATTACAACATACGTTGTTCCCTTTGTCATCGGTATGTTACTTCCCGAGATTGGATCGTCGGTATCTCACGGCAAGTCTCTTTACTCGTTTCGTAATACATCATCCGGCAACTAACTCATTAGTTACAATGCTTGCAGGGCTTATAGTGATGTGCATTATCGAGTGGGCCCAGAGATACCTCTCCGACAATCGGAGTGACAAATCCTAATCTCGAAATACGCCAACCCAACAAGTACCTTCGGAGACACCTGTAGAGCACCTTTATAATCACCCAGTTGCATTGTGACGTTTGGTAGCACACAAAGTGTTCCTCCGGTAAACGGGAGTTGCATAATCTCATAGTCATAGGAACATGTATAAGTCATGAAGAAAGCAATAGCAACATACTAAACGATCAAGTGCTAAGCTAACGGAATGGGTCAAGTCAATCACATCATTCTCCTAATGATGTGATCCCGTTAATCAAATGACAACTCATGTCTATGGTTAGGAAACATAACCATCTTTAATTAACGAGCTAGTCAAGTAGAGGCATACTATTGACACTCTGTTTGTCTATGTATTCACACATGTATTATGTTTCCGGTTAATACTATTCTAGCATGAATAATAAACATTTATCATGATATAAGGAAATAAATAATAACTTTATTATTATTGCCTCTAGGGCATATTTCCTTCAACTACGGCCCGAAGGGGCGATGCAGCGGCAGCGCGCTGTGTGGTGCAACCACGGGAACAGCCTCAGGGCGGCGGCGGGGACCACGTGTTGTGGCGCTACGACCTGAAGGGGCGATGCCACGGCGGCGGGGATCGGTGCAGCCATGGGGAGAACCCCGGGGCGGCGGCGTTGCGGCCGATGGGGCGACGCAGCGGCAGCCCGTTGCTCGATCGGTGCAGGGGCGCGCTGATCTCGGGGACAAGGCGGTGACGGCCGGCGTAGGTTGACGAGCGGACAATGGCCGTGAGGAGCCGCCTATCGCGCGAGGCCGCCGGGTCGGGGCGACGGGCAGGCAGACGCACAGACGATGGCCATTAGGGGGCGCCTGCCATGCGAGGTCGCCGGGTCAGTGAAGAGGCTAGCCGGTCGCGCTGGTGTCGGAGTAGAGGCGCACGGGGGTCGACGGCGGCGGCGGGCGACGCAAATCGATCAAGCATAGATCGGAAAACCAAAAAGAAAAACGCCAATCAAAACGACCGACGAGAGAGCGAAAAAAACCCTGGAGCAAGGGCTCGAGAAAAAGACTCTCTAGGGCAGTCGGTCAACACGACAGGCGGACGAACCCTAGGTATGGGCGGCGCGGCCCCCGGCGGCGGTCATGGATGCCGACCACCCCAGGGGCGGCGCGTGGGTGCGGATGCGGCGATGGCTAGGGTTTAGAACCCGGAAACTGATACCATGTTAGAAGGGATAGAGAGAGATTGGTGGAATTGTTGCTGTTGTATTACTTGAGCCTCGTGGACATATATATAGAAGTACATGATCAACTTGGAGTACAAGGCAAGCCAGAATTTTTTCTGGTCTAACCTATATTTCCAATTTAATCAATATACTCAACAGGGGGAGGTTGGGGATGGCGGGCACGTGGCCATGGCCATGGGATGGCCGCACTGTAGCGGGAGGTAGAAGGGGATGTGGAGGTGGGTCAGGCCTCTACTGTAGAAGTAGGCCTTAAGTGCACAGTATACTATTCTCTTTTCTTTATCTTTTAATTTTCGATTTTATTCTTTTCCTTATATTTTGTATCATTTTGAGCTACTAAACAAATTTGGTTTAGTATGAAAATTGGCCCATAAATACTAGGGCATATTTAGCACTAGCACGCAAAGTTTTGATTACTCTAAATAGTTTAAGTATTTATTTAAATTGAAATGATCCAATTAAATGTCACTGATCCAATTTTAAATAGGTTATGGGCATTTTAATTATTTGAATAATGTTGTCTTATGCATGAAAATTTCTTAGAGATTATTTGCAATATTATGCCCATTTTTGTTTTTATGTTTGAAGAAATAATATTTTGACTTCATTTTAAATTTGAAGTTGAACCGGTTTTGGATCAAAGTGAAGTTTAGAAAAATTAATTATGATGACATGACACCATTAGCATGAGATTACTGCAGCGTGACGTCAGGGGTGTTACGGTAGGGTCTGGAAATACGGGAAGTCCAATAGGCTGAGTGGACACCAGATGGAGTGGTGCAGTCCTCCTAGGAAGTGGTCTATCTTGCGCTCTTCGGTGCTCACGTCATGTGCTGAATAGAGAGTGATCGGTTGTTGGACTTGTTGAGGTATTCAGTGACTGACCCGCCTCCTTACTGTTGTGCAAGGAATTCTCGTTCTTGTCCTTCATGACCCCAGCTGGGATGTTGTATTTGCGAAACCTTTCTTTGAAGCCTTCCCAGCTTATGATTTCTTCGGCTGGCTACACTTCCTTGGTGGTGTTGTCCCACCAGATGGCAGCGGGTCCTTCGAGGTAATGGGTAGCAAAGGGGGACTTTGCCTTGCTCGTCACAGCGGGAGATTTCTAACTTTTTCTCCATTGTCCTTAACCAGTCGTCTGCCTCGAGTGAGTCTGCTGCTTGTGAGAAGGTGGGTGGTTAGGCCCGCTGGAAGTGAGACAACTTAAATTGCTTGCCTAGAGTTGGTCTTTGGCCGACCCTCACTTCTATGCTCCTCGGGAAATCTGTGAAGTCTCAGTTCCTTTTATCTTCGAACGTCCCATGATTTGTTCTATCGTTGGGGGTTGGTGATACCTCCTTTTAATGATTCGGTAAAGAAACAGAAAAGTATTCTGCACCTATTTCTTCATATGTGACCTTGGTTTATCGAACCCATGAGAGGAATGTTTTCTTTTTTTCGAAAAGGGGGGACACCCCGGCCTCTGCATCAGAACGGTGCATACGGCCATAAGAGGAATGTTTCCTTGAAGCGATGGTCTCTAGAAAGCTTTTGTTAAAGGATCAAGTCCAACTTTGGACCGGGTCAATCAAGCGAATGATGGCTCAAACACTATATTAAAAAGAGATATGGGTATGAGATCTTAATGCTTACAACCATCTATTTGTGTTGGGACCAGATATGATCTTAATTTGTGCGCTGGAAGTCACCCATCGAGATGTGCTTGTTACGTACCGAAGTGGGGGTGTGTTCAAATAACATCTTGATCGGCACGAGTCCTGGATAAAGAATCAGTTGTCCTACCGCAGGCCCTATCCATCGCGTGAGGTATCCTTAATAATTAAGATAATAAAATCAGACGAGAGCTTTGGGCGTTATGACTAGACCTCTTGAATCCCCAAGGATTGGATCCGTGTTACCGTACTAAACTCTTCTGTCACTGGTGTTCAGACTAGCACTTCACGTTCTAGAGCATGGACAAACACCGGATTGCCAATGGTGTAGATGAAAATGTGCTAACTAGATTACTGACTCTACTGCAAGTGGGAGTCTATTGAAAATATGCCCTAGAGGCAATAATATTGTATTGTTATATTCCCATGTTTATAATTAAGAGTTTATATTTATCCTATAACTACTATGATCCTAGGATATGTGATTG
>NW_025228384.1:20319-21397 GCF_018294505.1 Triticum aestivum | reverse complement strand
TTCTACGACTATCGCTACCGCTTAGTGATAAAGTAGAGCATTATAGGGCGATTGCATTGCATACAATAAAGCGACAACCATATGGCTCCTGCCAGTTGCCGATAACTTGGTTACAAAACATGATCATCTCATACAATAAAATTTAGCATCATGTCTTGACCATATCACATCACAACATGCCCTGCAAAAACAAGTTAGACGTCCTCTACTTTGTTGTTGCAAGTTTTACGTGACTGCTACGGGCTTAGCAAGATCTGTTCTTACCTACGCATCAAAACCACAATGATAGTTCGTCAAGTTAGTGTTGTTTTAACCTTCGCAAGGACCGGGCGTAGCCACACTCGGTTCAAGTAAAGTTGGAGAAACTGACACCCGCTAGTCACCTGTGTGCATAGCACGGCGGTAAAACCAGTCTCGCGTAAGCGTAAGCGTAATGTCGGTCCAGGCCGCTTCATTCAACAATATCGCCGAACCAAAGTATGACATGCTGGTAAGCAGTATCACTTATATCGCCCACAACTCACTTGTGTTCTACTCGTGCATATGACATCTACGCATAAAACCAGGCTTGGATGCCACTGTTGGGAACGTGGTAATTTCAAAAAAAAAAATCCTACACACACGCAAGATCATGGTGATGCATAGCAACGAGAGGGGAGAGTGTTGTCCACGTACCCTCGTAGACCGAAAGCGGAAGCGTTAGCACAACGCGGTTGATGTAGTCGTACGTCTTCATGATCCGACCGATCAAGTACCGAACGCACGGCACCTCCGAGTTCAGCACACGTTCAGCCCGATGACGTCCCTCGAACTCCGATCCAGCCGAGTGTTGAGGGAGAATTTCGTCAGCACGACGGCGTGGTGACGATGATGATGTTCTACCGATGCAGGGCTTCGCCTAAGCACCGCTACAGTATTATCGAGGTGGACTATGGTGGAGGGGGGCACCGCACACGGCTAAGAGATCAATGATCAATTGTTGTGTCTATGGGGTGCCCCCTGCCCCCGTATATAAAGGAGCAACGGGGTGCGGCCAGCCATAGGAGGAGGCGCGCCGGAGGAGTCCTACTCCCACCGG
>NW_025228384.1:0-15835 GCF_018294505.1 Triticum aestivum | reverse complement strand
AATCCCCAAGGATTGGATCCGTGTTACCGTACTAAACTCTTCTGTCACTGGTGTTCAGACTAGCACTTCACGTTCTAGAGCATGGACAAACACCGGATTGCCAATGGTGTAGATGAAAATGTGCTAACTAGATTACTGACTCTACTGCAAGTGGGAGTCTATTGAAAATATGCCCTAGAGGCAATAATATTGTATTGTTATATTCCCATGTTTATAATTAAGAGTTTATATTTATCCTATAACTACTATGATCCTAGGATATGTGATTGGCTGAAAAAATCACATGCATGTGTGAAATGATAAATGGTAAAAATTTGATTCCTAGTCTTGCCTCTAAGACTGGAACAAGTGTTGTTTGTGATCATGTTTTTCGAATCCTGAGACATCGTCAAGTGTAATGATGCTCTCAAAACAAGATTGACGATATGATGTTAGAAGAACGGTCATATTGAATTCACCCGAACTTGTTTCTTATACTTTGAGATGCTATCGTCACAATTCAATCGTTATAACACAAAGAGTTAACATGTGCTTTGGTTTCTGAGATGAAGAGAGTATCATAGTCAATTCTTCCTATACGTGGGGTTGCTCAAACGTCATATGTAACACTGTAATCATAACGACAACTTATAGGTTCATCGGAAAGTTTGACAATGGACTAGATACCTCATGAGTGGGATTTGCTCCTCTGACGATGGAGGAATATTCTGTGGGTTCTCTCGGCGTGACGGCATTCATCGTCTGGCTAGACGCATGCGACTATGTCACGCAGATGCCGGAACATGTCAACAAGAAAGAAGAACAAAACTGGTAACGAGGAAACCGGTATAGTGAGCATCTGTATGACTCAAGCTGATACCGATATATCACACCTCAGGTTGTGTAAAGTATCGCAAAGCAAAGTGGATGGCATATGATAACCAAAGGTTCACTCGAATGTCATTTGTGTACTCATAGGGATCTATATGGACGTCCATGTTCTGCTATCGGTCATTGAACGAAAAGGGTTTTTGTTCACGTCTATGTTTTATCGAACCTACATGGTCACAAGCTTAAACTAATCACAATCTGCTAAGTGTTAGTAGGCCATGAGTAATGAGGAAATATTTGTGAAATAGTAGTATTCAAGATAGTTTCGAGAGGAACTGAAAGTATTTCGAGGTCACCGGAAGGGTTTCGGGGTTTACCGGGTAATATCAATAAATACTATATAGGTGGAAAATATTTCCGATGATGTTAAATTAATAACAAAAAACTCTTATAATAGTTATGAGGTTTTTATATTTAATTAAATACCAACAGGCCTTGGAAGGCCAAGTGGTGGAAAGAATATTGGGCCACATAGGCCCAATAGGGGAGGCGCCCCACCTAGCTTCTTGGACAAGCCAAGTGGGAGGCTAAATTGGAGGAGAACTCCCCCTCCTTGGCCGGCCAAATGGGGAGGAAACCTTCCCCCTTTGAGGCGACCCCTCCCATCTCCTCCAACCTATATATACTTGAGGTTTTAGCAGTTTTGTATACACAAGTTTTGGAGCCTTCTCTAGTTCGTTCTAGTTGATCCAATTAGAGATAGATCTAGATTCTCTCTAATCCTCATAATTAGAAGCCTCGTATGGTCTAATCTCCTTCCTCTAATTCCCGAACGACGATTGGCTACGGACGGCGAGGCGCTGCCGGATCATGAAGATCATACGCTTGCAAATTGCAGAAAGGTCGTGCTTTCGGTCTTCTCGTTCGAGGGGTCGTTCGTGAACGGTTTGAAAACTTCAAGTACGATCTTACCGACTCATCTTCTTTTGCTGCAACTCTGAGTCGGTAACAATCTGATCCAGACCGTTATTGCATCTGCATGGTGTTTCTGGTTGATCGTAGGGCGATTTTTTAATATTCTCTACTCCCTTCGTTCCTAAATATAAGTCTTTTTAGAGATTCCACTACGGACTATATACGGATGTATATAGACATACTTTAGAGTATAGATTCGCTCAATTTGCTCCGTATGTAGTCCATAGTGAAATCTCTTGACTTATATTTAAGAAATGAGGGAGTACTACATTTTCCACTATTGGACTGTGTTCTGAATATAACATGGCGAATAGTCCGGACAACCATATTTCTCCTCCACATATGGGCTGAATTTGGGGAGTCCGGATGGTTGGATTTTGGGGAGCCCGTTGGACGCCCATTTGATGTTCGAACACATCAAACGTATGAGTAAGATATAAGCTTCAATCTTGAAGGCGGCCTTAATTAATCACTTGTTTGATTCATTTATATACATCATAACTCGCAACAACGCACAGACATTCTACCAGTGAATGTGCAGGACGATGTCAGACTTGCATGTGATATAGGAATTTCAAAACTCATTCTAGAGTCGACGTCAGACTTGCATGTGATATGGGAATTTTGAAACTCATTCTAGAGTCTGACGCTAAAGAGCTCAGCAGGAATTTGGAGTTTTTCCAATTGTCTTTCACTGGACGTGAAGCCAATGTAGGTGCACTGTTGTGTGCTAAGCAAGCTTCAGCTTGCAGAAGTAGATGTTTATTGATAAACTATGATCTTTTTTTTTCTTTTTTTGGAGATTGAACTACTGTCAGTTAATGAATGAAAGCATCTTGAGTTGCAAAAAAAAAATTGTTAGAATAGTGGTGCTTCCATTTGTCATGAAGAATGTTTCTTTTGCACAAAAACATGTTCCATTGTGAAAAAATATATCTTACATAATAAATCATAATTAGTTTTTACAGATTAATCATTAGGAAAATTCACAATGTACCATTTTTTTTCAAAACTGCCAGATATGTTTTCAAAGAGATCAGGCGTGATTCTTCGAAGGAAATCAAAGTTACATAGTACTATGAGTTAAGAGATTGAGAAGCTACAAAAGGATAAAATTGACGGGACTAGTTACCAACAAATCAGGAACTCTAATCTGTCAAAAGCAGGGCTTCCTCCACAAGATCAAACGTTCAACACCCTTCTAATCGTACGGCCTTCGACTAGTCTGATAGGAGATGCCTAGCGGCTCCCATAGAAAAAGCAAAGAAGGTTCAGACAAGATAGAATAAAGGGAAACACTAACCTCCAGATGTCTGATTAGAGAGCATTCGTCAGACCGGCCGTGTGCCGTTGATCCATGTTGGATCTTTTTTTTTGAGCATCAGTACAGCGCCTCGTCGTTGACGGGAACGTCTCCTCCCGCTGAAAGCGCATCGCCGGAAATCCTGAAATAAATCCAGGAATAATGCGAGCACCAGGATTTGAACCCTGGTGGGTTGGGGATACCATTGTCCACCTAACCAACTCAACCACAGGTTGATTCGCGATCCATGTTGGATCTCACGGCTAGGAGATGCAGTAAAATTCCTGTGCCAACTTTCCAAACTACTCCCCTAATTTTTGTGTCCATGCAGTATTATGTACTAATATCACTCCTTATCCCGAATTAATTGCCCCAGAATTGCGAACTAACTCATCTCACCCTGTTCTCATCTCTCTCGCACCCGTCCCTCCTCAGCGCCGTCCTCGTCATTCCCCTTCACCGTCCCTGCCTCCTCTCCACATCGC
Source organism: Triticum aestivum (assembly GCF_018294505.1). Classification (NCBI taxonomy): domain Eukaryota; kingdom Viridiplantae; phylum Streptophyta; class Magnoliopsida; order Poales; family Poaceae; genus Triticum; species Triticum aestivum. The sequence continues at coordinate 12,262 of NW_025228384.1, read as the reverse complement.
CGGTGCGCCGTCAAGCCCGGGGGCACGGCGGGGACTGGCGCACAAACTGCTCGTCCATGATCTTGCAAATTGCACAACCATCATGCTTATCTTGACCAAGATCTGACCCTACTCCACTTGCAGTTGTGGCATGCGGTCGACCTCGCCGGAGCGTCATCTCTATTCGGGGAGGAGGTCACCATGAGCGGATTACTGAAGGTTTCTCCCATCCGATCCCATCCTCATCTGACTTAGGGTTTGAGTCATCTCCTCTTAATACAAACACTGTACAATTCCTATATTGCTATTGCTAGTTGGTTTTGGACATAATTGTGTTCTGCAATTTGTGTGACCTTATATCTATTCAATATCTTGGTTAATCCAATGTTTGTGGGTATGATTTTGTGACGTTCATTCTGTATTCAATCACTAAATCGCAACCCTTTTCGCCTCTTTGTTGTCTATGTTCCATGTTGAAGGCACCACATGCGGCAGGTTGTAGGAATCTGATCTAGGTTCTGTTTCTCCTCATTCATACCACAATTACAACTTTACATGCTTCATACGTATTGTATCTTTGCATCAGAAATCCGTATCAGCTTGCTTCATATTTTTCATGCTAGCGCTTACTGAGTCTAGTTTGGCTCGTAAATTTCAAACTTGTGCTTCTACATTGAGTTAGGTTTGCTTCATCTGCATGCTTCATGTATGTTTGCAGACGTCATGTATTTTCTTGATTGAAAACTAACTCATGCTTCCTGAATTCCACACATATTATGCACAAGTCAATCACCCCTTTATGGACTTAATTTGAACCACTGCATAGAAACCTTTTGTATTCCCATTTAGAAAAAAATATGTGCATCCACCATGTAGATATTATGTTGAGATTGTATGAATATAATGCATCCAAATTTTCATGATTCGAATGAACCATACTTTTCTTCATGGTATACAGTTTGTTTCATGCGCCACATATACAGTTATGCTTCATATCTTTCACACTTGTGCTTCTACATTTTGTTCGGTTTGCTTCATTTCCATGCTTTGTATATCATATCGCAAGAATCATCTTTATATACACATGAAACAGCTCATACTTCTAAATTTCTGCAAGGTTGACGGGAGCGGAAAAACATGTTTTGCCAAATGGTGAAATAACATGTTGGTCGATGGTGGGCCTAGCGTGCAGCGTGTGATCGTGCATCTTAGTGCTGAGTGTTATGGTCATCAGCTTGAAAGCAAACAGCCATAGGCGCACTCGGTTGCTTAGAGAAAAATGATTGTGGATAATGAAGCATGGTTTGTTGTGTAGGAAGCTTGACTTTCCTATGATGGAAGCAAAATGTGCACATTTGTATTTGTATTTGCATTCGTTACTTGGCGGAAACATTATTGTGATGTTTGGAAACAAAACATACCTTTATACAAGGCAAAACGTTCTGTCAAATGTGTACGTGGTGGTGTTTGGAAACATTATTGTGATGTTTGAAAACAAAATATACCTTTATACAAGGCAAAACGTTACTTTGTGGTGGTGTATATTCTTGTCTTGTGCTTCCATACTATTCCTTTTGCGAAGCAAATGTTCTCTCAAATCTGAATACTATTTTTGGTACACCAAGTAATGCTTCCAAAGCAACTAAAAAATGCTACCGTATCATGGAAATAATGCTTCCGTAGATAGAAAAATAAAATGATTTGTATCACTATCGAATTATATGTTTCCAGAGCAACAATGCTTTCATAGATAAAAAGTAATGTTTCCATGCAACCTTACCCTGAAAATTTTGCATCTGCAATTTTTTTTCTTCTTTTTATATTTGTCTGTTGGAAGCAAATCTCAAGTTTCAAAAAAGAAAAACATGTTGCGCTGCAAAGAAAAGCATCTGCAAAAATAAATATATTTTTAATATTTGTTTGTTGGAAGCAAATCACAAGCACTCCCTCCGTCCGGAAATACTCGTCAGAGAAATGGATGTATCTAGACGTATTTTAGTTCTAGATACGTTTATTTTTATGCATTTTTCCGACAATTATTTCCGAACGGAGGGTGTAGTTACTAGGAAACTGATTAGACGTAATTAGTGGGAAAATCCCGTAACAAATGTGGGGCACCCTTTAATGAAGCAATCAAACACACCATGCATGTGGATTGTACCACCATTCACTGGTCTAATTGTAGTTTGATCCCTAGCGGCTCCCATAAATAAATGAGTATAGCACATACTACTACATAATATATGGAGTATTTCTACATCAGGCTTAATAAGGCTCAAGACCTAATTCATACTCGTTCCCTTCTCCAGCTGTTGGAATTCATATTAATTCATACTCATCAGCCTTTTGTTCTTCACAGTACTTCCTCAGATCCTCTGCAAACTGCACGTCTCTCCTAAAATCCAAGATGAAATCTGGGTCCAACAATCCATCCGCGTGCACCGTTCCATAGTCTGTAATATCAATATTACACTCAAGAAGTTCTGATGAATCTGGATACACAATCTTCCTCGCAGACCCCTCTCCATAGTAGCAACGACCTGTCACCAAAATCAAAACTGATCATTATGTATCAATCACAATATAACAGCTATTCTTCAAGGTGAAATGTTTGGCAAACCCTGTCTATTTGCATTGGTTTCACTAAGCAGACAATAAAACAATGACTGTTTAACAACCGTTCTTGACACGAAAAGAAAGGTTGGTAGAGAAAGTGTATCCCCAGAACATCTTCAGATGTTAAAATATTTTACACACGTTCAGCAGCACAAGCACAGAAATGTCTTGAGTTCGGTCAGAATTGCTACATTCAAGCCGCACCAATCGGTAGCATGTCATATGCACATGATATGTATCAGGATTCAGAGGTGTGCACAGAAATTTCGCTGGCACTTGTGTATATAAGTATGAGCACATGGCCTTTTAAAAGGAATAAATGGGACCTGACATCGATGCGGATAGGTCCTTGTGTTTGTTTTCTATTCAATGTGTCTATGGCTTCTATTGCAGGAAAGACTGGAGATTGGAGATTACTGTCAACTTGTACATCACCATTCCATATGATAAACAGGTGTGCAATCAGGGCAGGACTGTAAACTGGGTTGCAAATCCGAAAGAATATGCACTCGTCGATCTGGAGAAAGATACTGATATTTCAAAGAGTAAAATGCATCACAAGTCCTAAAACTATTGAGGGAGTGTCAATTTAGTCCTATAACTCCGAAACTGCAGTTTTAGGTCCTAAAACTATTGGAGGTGTGCCAGTTTAGTCCTATAACTTTGAAACTGTAGTTTTTGGTCCCAAAACTATGTAAGTTTGTTCATCTCAGGTCCTAAGCTTGCATGTCAGCATTGACCCACCGCCGTGTCGCTTGGAGATGCTTGAATTGTTGCCACGTTGACCCCATGGACCCACCAGGTTAACTTCCGCGCTGTCCCGCGGCAGTGACTATTTCCCATCTATGGCCATGCTCGTGCCCAAACGACAACATGCACAACCAGCTCTATGGCAAGGGTATCAGGGCAAGGATAATGTCATGAGAGAGAGAGAGAGAGGGTGGGATGTCGTCCTCCATCCCGATTGGCTCGGTGTCTCTCCGGCAGCCGCGCCCATGGAGATGGATGTCGTCCTCCATGCCGACTGGCTCGGGATCTCCCAAGCAGCCGTGCCAAAACCTCTTAGCAAGGTTGCCTAGTAGCTCATGGGCACGCGAGTGGAGGGCGTGCACACTGCGACGTTGAAGCATATGAACCACACTTGGGGAAGTAAACACGTATAAACTGCTCTTTTAAAAAAATGCACCATGGACGTTGGCCATGCAAGCTCAGGACCTGGGATGAACAAACTTGCATAGTTTTGGGACCCAAAACTGCAGTTTCAAAGTTATAGGACTAAATTGACACATCTTCCAACAGTTTGGGACCAAAAACTGATGTTTTGAAGTTATAGGACTAAACTGACACGCCTCCAATAGTTTTAGGACCCAAAGCTACAGTATCAAAGCTATAGGACTAAACTGACACATCACCAATAGTTTCAGGACTTATGATGCCTTTTACTCTATTTCAAACAGGGCAGCTAGAGGTGTGCTGGAGCCAATGTGGTGGGCTAGGAGAAGCCTGCTGCAGAAGACAGCAAGAGGAGGAGATGCCTGGAGCGGACATGGGAGAGGAGGCGATGCTTGCTGGTGGACAAGGGGCCAGAATGGGGAGAAGAACCTGAATCAAACAATTGCAGGGCCATCGTGTTTGCCAAAATAAAAGACCACCCAATGGAATCCTCAGTTTAATCAAATTAAGTATCACGGTTGCCTTCTTGATGTATCTGAATGACCATAAACTAATTATTCCAAATGAACGCTGATCTTAACCTATTACCCTGATGGCTGGTCCACAAGTATGTCGAAAATGGGTGTATGCATAGCCGTTATGTTAGGTTGATGTATCATCTTATATATAGAAAATGGCGTACCCATTAAAATGCAAGGAACAGAATGCTGAAAAGTGAAAAGGCAGTGAATGTGCATGCAAAACATAACTGAAGTGACCATAAAAGAAAGGTGGATGGAGCTCATTCAGACATGAAGTGGACATCAGTGATTAGTCAGGATGAAGGCGGACGCAGACATCCACGAGCCCACGTCGCCCGCGCCGCAAAAAACACCCAAACAGCCTTGCGGATGAGCCGCAAAAATGAAGCGGACTTGTCCTGCCTAGCCTGCTTGGCCTGCATAGCCTGCTAACGGGAGGAAATCCCAACGAAGCAACAATGCAAGCCAGCCGATAGGGCACACCGCCGTTCGCCACAGCCAGGCCGGCGTCCCGCTCGTCTCCGCATGCGCTCTCCGCCGGCGCCAACCCTGCTCCCTGCTCGTCCCCGCCCGTTGAGCAAGATGTCCGGTGCTGCGGTGGACGAGCACAAGAAGTCGGCGGAGGAGGACAAGAATCCGACGAGAGATGATGAGAAGGTACAGCTCTGATCCTCTCTCCCACCTATGCTTAGTGTGATTTACTATCAGTATGCTCTGATTCAATGTGATGTGCTCAGTTCTTTCCAAATAGTGTTGATTCTTCAATGAAGCCACTAGAGTACTTTGATAACATAAATAAGAAATAGCCTCTCTCTTAGAAAAAATAGGATAAAATCCCTAACAGAAGGCTGGAACTTAGAAGGCTGTCAATTCCTACTGTCAGTAATTGCGGCCTTAGAACATCCACCATTCCTACTGTCAGTTTACTTAGAAGACTGGAACTTATTAATGCACTTCAGTTGCAGCTAGCAACCAAGAACCTGAGAATGGAAATAAACTGCAGATTGTTGGCACGGAATAAGGGTGAAAAAGATCGGATAATTTCCGTCTGAATCCGGTTTCGAATCCAGATTTACAGGATATGGGACAAGGATTTACCTATCCGGTCGGATACGGAACCGGATATCGAATACCAAAACCGAATTCGGAATAGGATATGCTACACAATTACACACGATCAACACATGTCACTATACAGCTCGAGTCTAAGCCTGTAATGGAAGTATGGAACCCATTTGTTTTGGAATCACTTGCGTGTGAGGCATCATCTTCAAGTGCAACGATAATTCAGCAAGTGTAGGCCATTGGCTATATATGGCCGGCGGAGGACCAGGACTAAATTTATGTTTTGTTTTGGAATGGCTAGATGGAACTGTTAGCTGTATTAATGCTTTGATGTATCATTTGTTGCTGTTTTTGTCCGATAATTTTTTTCCGCTTCCAGTCCGCCGCCGCTCCATAACCATACCGTGTCTGTTTCCGCTATTATCCGGCGTATTCCATATTCGTTTTCGTAACTGCACCGCTTCTGAATCCAAAGAAAAATGTGGAATAGGATGCGGTATGGGCATTATCTGTCCAAATCCAAACGGTTTCACCCTTAGCTCAGATTAATAAACCGCAGCGCACTTCAATAAACTGACTGCATATTGAGCACTCTCTTATTAGTATTAAGCTGCAGCACACTTTAATAGACTGACTGTACATGTGGTTTCTTACGTTAATAAGCCGCAAAACACTCAGATTGATGGCTCATTACTGTCAAGTTGAACATATAGTACAGCTACAGCCCCTCTAAAATTGGTCCTTTATTTTTTGAGTATATACCATGTTTCATATTCGCTCAGAGTGATACGGGAGAGCTGCAGCTGCAGCAGCTGTATGGCGGAAGGTAAGGACTGTGGCAATCACATAAAGAAGGGCCAGGTCTGCTTGTCTCATGATTTTGCATCTTAGTATTTGTTCTCTCCTAGTTATGAATGTTTCTTTTTCTGCTCTAAGTCAAACTAAACCAATGTTATTCTGCTTCAGATTTCTTCTCAGGATACTCTCAAGACCAAGGAAGACAGGAAGAATGGAAAGAAAAAGAGGGAAGAACTGCAGCAGCAGCTGGACACAGTCACTGAGAAGACCCACCTGGGGATTGATGGCTTCATGCTGAGCCAGAAGAGAAGAATAATGGAAAGAAAAAGAAGAGGGAAGAGCCGCAACATCAGCTAGATGGCGCTGCTGAAAAGACCAAGCTGGGGTTGATGCAGAGCCGGAAGGCGAGGACTGCAAGACCAAGAAAAAGAGGAAGAATGAAAAGAAAAGGAAGAGGCGGGAGATTCAGCTACAAGAAGAAAGGGCAAACAGGATCAACACAGATCTAGAACAGAAGAAAATAGAAGATAAATGGGAGAGGAAAGAAAAAATGAGGGCAAAAAATGGAAAATGATAAAGGACATAAAAAAAAGAAACAGTGGAGTCATGAGCTTGCCAACAACAAAAATTGTGAGATTTCCGCATAAACAGTGGCGTCTGAGTTGGCATTCAGGTGGAATGGTCATTAGCGACCATAGAACCAGGTTGAAGAGCGACAATTTGGAGGCGTTGAGTTGCCTCCAGGATTGGTTAAAATCTGCTGATTGAATCCTTCAGACCTATACCTACCACTAAAATTGACGACGAAGATTGCTTGATAAGTTGACAATAAGCAAGTCTCCATTCCTGCACATTGTGACATTTACTTTCTTAAGGAATGCTTTTTGTCTCACATGCCTACAAACAACCTAGCAGCTGTTCTACCAAGCAAGCAAATGCAACGAAGGAAACACCATCTCTTCTTTGTCACAGTCGAAGGGGAGTGCATGGTCGTTAGGGCATCATTACACAACTGCCTGCGGTACGTTTTTCCTACACAACTGCCTCTGTAGCAAACATTCTCAGATGTGAATACAGACGCGGCAGGGGCAGAAGATGACGACGATGCACTGCTAATATTAAACTCGGTATGGGTAAGCTGATTTTCATACTAAAGAAGCATTCTTGCGGCTGTAACAAGTAACACTACCTGAGACAGTACGTGTTTATTCTTGTCACATTCTAAATTCTGAAGAGACCTACTACTATGCACATAGACGTATGTGTACTTGATAGTTTTATATACTGCAAGGAGTTGTTTGTATATACTGTAGTTTATGTACTTTACATGATACATGGTTTCCTTTTTACCGGAATGGTTTATACAACAACTTTAGATTAAAACTTTCACATGATCTGCTGTGTGCAGAATCAAGAAGCAGAGAGGAAGATCTGTCAAGAAAAGAGGATGCCACAATGAAGTTGGTACTGTACTTTAGCTAATCAGAATTATGATGTATGTTTATTATGCTGAAATATTGAAGTTGGTACTATACTTTAGCTAATCAGAACTCCTGAAGGGGCATGAGACTCTTTTGTATTACCATTACTCTGAATTGTTGGAAGGAACCTGAACCTTAGTTGGCAAGAAATTCCCTTTTATTTTTGCAGCTAATAGGCAAGGAATTCAGACAGGAGTAGTAGTACTATTTAGTTGTCAGATGTGTGATGAACATGATTAGCAAAATATATGCAAACAAGTGGTGAAGTACAGTCTGAAGAAGTTGACAAGTGTATGCATCAATCTAATTCTAAAAATATTCTTTTTAAAAGGAAGACAAGGCTCGTGTCATGTGCTTATTATGCTAAAATGTACTTTGGTCTTTGGCTATTAACCTGTACAAGCTATGCATGTTTACATTATCTGAAAGCCCTAGTTCAGTACAAGAGCCAGCATGTTTACATGAGCTAGCAACATATTTCTAAGTCTGGGCGTCCAACAGCAGTGTCCGCATAGCACCAGCAGCCAGTATGAAAAGCTGGCGTGAACCAGCCTGAGTGCATGTACAACAATCAGTGGTATGGAAAGCAGCAGCTGCATCTGTCTGCTGGACAATAGCAGGCAGACGCGGCTGATACTAATCCTGCGATTAGCTAATGCCGAACATTGTGGACAGGCCGCAGGCGTGTCCAATTGCATCCTGAGTGATAAGTGCTGCATAGGTAGACAGACATACTCTAGGGTGAATGATTCAAGTAGGTAAAATACCAGAACCTGATCATAGTGCACAATCTAGACGATGGTGTGAAGTGAAATGTGACACATCCCAGGGTTTATGCAAAATATGACAACCAAAGTGACCAGAGAAGGTTGAGTGGAAGGTGGTGATAGAGAGGCATGTTCATAGGGTAAATAAGAAGCTGGATTTCTTTGTGAATGAGCTGGTGGCTGAGCACCTGACACTGATGAATGCCCTGCTGGTGCCTGAGCACTTGCACTGATGGATGGCCTGTTGGTGGCATTGCAGAAGGGCATACTGAAGATCTACTATGCTTTCACTAATTCAAAGAAACTATACTTTCAGGCAAGAGTTTCTAATGTTTGCAGTGGATGTTTTGCCCATATGTTTGTCTATACCAGTTCATATAATTGATACATCATGATTCGTTCCAGTCGGCCCCATGATTAATGATTTCTCATTCAGACTGTGTTTGCCAAAATAAATAAATAAAACACTCAATGGACTCTACAATTTAATCAAATCAAGTGTCGTGGTTGCCTTCTTGAGGTATATTCACAGGACAATGCATACCATGCTTGGAAAACTCAGTTTTTGGACTGAAAATCTGAATGACCATAACTCTGTTTTTGAGTCGCCGACTAATCGCCGAGTCGTCGCCGCGTGGCTGGCTCGCACAGGCGACTTGACTCAGGGAGCGAGTCGCGCGACTCGCGTGGCTCGCCGGCGACTTGGTGCGATCAGTCGCGCGACTCGCTGGCTTGCTGGCTTGAGTGGCTTGCTGCTGATGTATATGTGGGGACTGGGGAAGGAGGAGGACTGAAGGAAAGAGAGCGCAGGGTGGGCTCTATATGTGCCCTGCTTAGATGTAGTATATGAAAGAGAGCGCAGGGTGGGCTCTATATGTGCTCTGCTTAGATGTAGTATATTTTCTCTGCTGTATATGTGCTCTGCTGCTGCTGTATATCTATGTTCTCTGCTGCTCTATGTACTGTTGTGCCATGGCGACTTGGGGTGACTAATCAAGCCAAGTCGCTGACTCAAGCCAGCAAGCCACTAGCCGCAGCCTCGGCGACTTGGCTTGACTCGGCGACTCAAAAACCTTGGACCATAAACTAGTTATTCCAAATAAACACTGGTCTCTCATGGCCGATTCACAAGCATGTCGAAAATGGGTGTATACATAGCCGTTAAGTTGTTGTATCATCTCAATCTCATATATGAAAAATGGCGTAGAATTAAAATGCGAGGAACAGGGTGCTGAAAAGAGAAAATCCGGTGCATGCAGTGCCCTATATAAGGTCTTCTGTATGGAAGCTATAGTAGAATATTTTAATGTTTCTCTCTTTGATTGGACGAAACGACAAAGCATCGTAAGATTGAAAAGACGAATGGGCCTTAATGGAAATCAAAAGGCTTTTCGATGAAACATAAAATTAAAAATCCTTTCGTTAATGTTTCAAACCTACATGGCTGCTCATGCTAACTGGAAGGAGTGGGGACTTACCAGTAGATGTCAGGGTTAGAGGGCAGCAGAAATTTGGTTTTGGCGGGTCAGGAAATGGCTCATTTATTTCGGCAAAGAAGAGTTGGTTATCAGATTCAGAAGCAGCCACAAAATGAACATGATAGGAAAGCCTGTCTAGGGATCTGGGAGCCGCCACCAAACCACAGATAACACTTGGCTCATATTTTGGTTCCTAAAACAAGAAACAGCAAAGGTCAAATGAGGCACCTGAAAGAGATATGTTAAGAATGTAGTATGTACCCAAGAAAGAAACAATGGACACAAACAAAGCCATGTACCAGAGGATGCTCAAAGGCATATTTCTTCAGCACTTGCGCAAGCTCAGCGCGGATGAATAACTTCATCTCGTTATAACATGACCTCTTTTGTAGCAGAGTCTCCTTAGCCTCGTTGCACAGTTCAGCCGCATTGGGAGATACGGGAGCCACCAACAGCAGTGCACTTTGTTTGAGAGTGGATATTATTTCCCCAAGAGACTCAAAGGAGATCCTGCCATCGGCGCTAGTGGCCAGCAAGAGCCGCAGGTCAATGAGCCTGTCAGGCGCCAGGGAAGCGAAGAATGATCCCAGCTCAGCATGTTGTGGGTGTCGAGCGGCTGCGGCTGCGTCAGTAAACTGCAGCGAGGTGTGCGTCTCCTGGGACAGGTCACAGCGTTTGCAGGAGAGGTGCTCCATCGCCCGCTGCGTCGAGCATTGGGACTCGGAGCTTGCTCGGACGAGGGCAGTGAGGCCTTCCAAGGAACGGACCTCCACACGAAGCATAGAGAGGGTGTCGAGGATGTCATACACCTCTACTTTGTAGTCAGCTGACGATGGGAGCGGGCGCAGTATGTGGTGGCAAATGGAGTTGATGATGATGTTGGAGACAGGGTCCATGGGGCCATAGCAGTGGCCAGCGAATAGGATGTGGGGGATGAGGTGGAGCCACGTAGAGGGCAGCATGGCGAAGACTTTGAGATAGAAGCCGTGGATCATGTCGTGGAGCCTCATCCTGAGAGACCCAGTGTATTCGCAGGCATCGCCAGAACAGATCATGACCGCAGAGCCGAAGTGTGCTTTGGCGGTTTTCACGACCTTCTGCAAACAGGATGAGATCATGGATCTGTGCTCGTGAGGAGACCGCAGGGCCGCGAAGTGGTCTCCATGACGCTCGACATTGATGGTGAACATTTTGAAGCCATCGGAGCTTGTGGTGTTGGAAATGTCTAGTCTCCCTTCGTCGGCCTTGAGGTCCCGGCAGTAGACAAGTAGCTCTCTTCCGCTTGGCCGCAAGCTAAACTGAAGATCCAAGGGGGCACCGACCTGGTATCGCAGCAAATCCATGATGGCAATGACATCATCGACGCTGAGCTTGCGCCCTCCCTTCTCGAGCAAGGGAGCGGAGTCGCGGAGGCACTGTTTGGGCAGGGGCGACGCCTGGAGCCGCACCAGGTCATCAGGCGCAGGGTGCCGCCGCCCACAGCTTGCGGCGTACTTGAAGGCGGCTTGCGTCCTTTCAGAGGCAGGGTCGGGTGGTGAAACAGCAGCAGCGTGTAGATCGTGCTCGACCAGCTGGACTGCGAGGGCGAGATCGGCGCGTGCCTAGTGGAGGTAGCGGGTGGCCTGTTCTTCGCTGAGGCATCCGAAGGAGCCAACCATGAATCTGATGAGAGCCTGGCGGGACGCCCCAGCAATAGAGTACCATGTAGCCCTGCGGGTGGACGGCCCACAGGTAACCCTGCCGGAGGATGGCAAAACCCAGCTGGTGTTCCAGCTGTTGTAGTCACTGGGTTGCACCCTGCCGGCGGCCAGCCTCTTGGACCTCCTCCTGTCGGGCTTTGCCATGTCCCCGAAGTCGCGCGGGAGGAGGGCGACGGTGTTGAGGATGATGTTGGTGACGGGGTCGAGGAGGCCGAGGCAGAGGCCGCCTTCGCGCATGGATACGGCCAACTGGTCGGCGGCTTCCACCGGCATGTCATGGACGGGCAGCCGGCCGAAAGCCTCCTCGTGCAAGTCGAGGAGGAGCTCCAGGAGATCGGCGTCCAAATTCGATTTGTCCAAGGGGGGAGCGTCGCACTCGCTGAACAAGCACGAGAACAGACCCCTGCGCTCTCCCGGATCTGACGGCATCGGCTGCGATTCCTGGTGTCCGGCGGCAGCCGAGGGCCACGGCATCGGCCTCACTTTCTGCGGTTGGGCGGCGGCGGATCTAGGGTTCGGTGGCGTGGGATGACAGCACAAGACGATTGAGAGACTGCCGGTGGAGAAAGACTACAACGCAACGCGTCTGGTATGGGCACATAGGACACAACGCGTCTGGTATGAGCCAGAATCTTCTTTTCTTCTTTTCTTTTTTTCTTTTTTCTATATCTATATTTATCTATC
>NW_025228383.1:64962-66702 GCF_018294505.1 Triticum aestivum | reverse complement strand
TGGTGTGGTGGCATGTCCAAAGAGGCGGCACGCGTCTCCGAGGTGTGCCCCCCTCACGGACGGCGCCGCCGCCGGCACCTGGAGGGGGGAAACGGACGCGTCGGGTCTACACGGAGGGGATCTTGCTGTGGGTCTGGCCCGAATGTTGCTCCAAAGTGTTCCTATGGGATGACGTAACACAACCGGATGGATAGGTCCACTGCTCAAAGCCCGTCCGTGCAAAGTCAAAGGGCTAGATCCCGTGGTCAAACGCTACAGGGTTAGGCGGGACGGGGGCCCTGGGGGGATAGCCATGCCACTCGAGCGTCGCACCGGGCCCTCATACATGCGGGGTGGTGTTGTGGCATGTCCGAAGAGGCGGCACGCATCTCCGAGGTGTGCCCCCCCTCACGGACGGCGATGACACGGTAGTTGACGTTCTTTGGTAACGATGCGGCGTGAATATTATTAAATACTCGGAGCGCGATAAAATCATGAGTTTTTTACACGACGTGGGCACATATGCTGTAGGACTGATGGGAATTTTTCATAATTGCTCGTGATGGAGAATTAACTGAACAATTCCGTCTACGCGGATTGCTCTTCGCGTGTCTACGACTATGGCCGGCGGCCTCCGGGGGCTAGCATGCCGCCAAATCTTGCGTAGGCGGCCTCTCACAAGTTTGGAAGTGTTGTGGCGGGTGCATACGCCCTGTGGCGGGTGCAAATGCCTGGCACGCATCTCCGGGGTGTGCCCCCCGTCACGGACAGCGCCGCCGCCGTCATCTGGAGGGGGGAAACGGACGCGTCGGGTCTACACGGAGGGGATGTTGTTGTTGGTCTGGCCCGGTTGTTGCTCTAAAGTGTTCCTATGGGCTGACCTAACACAACCGGGTGGAGAGGTCGACTGCTCAAAGCCCTTCCATTCAAAGTCAAAGGGCTAGATCCCGTGGTCAAACGCTACAGGGTTAGGCGGGACAGGGGCCCTGGGGGAGGGGTAGCAATGCCACCGGAGCGTGGCACCGGGACCTCATACATGCATGGTGGTGTGGTGGCATGTCCGAAGAGGCGGCACGCGTCTCCGGGTTGTGCCCCCCCTCACGGACGGCGATGACACGGTAGTAGACGTTCTGCGGTAACGATGCGGCGTGAATATTATTAAATACTCGGAGCGCGATAAAATCATGAGTTTTTTACACGACGTGGGCAGATGTGCTGTAGGACTGATGGTAATTTTTCATAATTGTTCGTGATGGAGAAGTATCTGAACAATTCCCTCTACGCGGATTGCTCTTCGCGTGTCTACAACTGTGGCCGGCGGCCTCCGGGGGCTAGCATGCCGCCAAATCTTGCATAGGCGGCCTCTCACAAGTCTGGAAGTGTTGTGGCGGGTGCAAACGCCCTGTGGCGGGTGCAAACGCCGGCACGCGTCTCCGGGATGTGCCCCCCCCCACGGACGGCGCCGCCGCCGGCACCTGGAGGGGGAAACGGACTCGTCGGGTCTACACGGTGGGGATCTTGCTGTGGGTCTGGCCCGGGTGTTGCTCCAAAGTTTTCCTATGGGCTGACCTAACACAACCGGGTGGAGAGGTCCACTGGTCAAAGCCCGTTCGTGCAAAGTCAAAGGGCTAGATCCCGTGGTCAAACGCTACATGGTTAGGCGGGACGGGGGCCCTAGGGGTGGTCGCAATGCCACCGTAGCGTAGCACCGGGACCTCATACATGCGGGGTGGTATGGTGGCATGTCCGAAGAGGCGGCAC
>NW_025228383.1:59330-59620 GCF_018294505.1 Triticum aestivum | reverse complement strand
CGGACACGTCGGGTCTACACGGAGGGGATCTTGCTGTGGGTCTGGCCCGGATGTTGCTCCAAAGTGTTCCAATGGGCTGACCTAACACAACCGGGTGGAGAAGTCCACTGGTCAAAGCCCGTCCGTGCAACGTCAAAGGGCTAGATCCCGTGGTCAAACGCTACAAGGTTAGGCGGCACGGGGGCCCTGGGGGGGTAGCAATGCCACCGGAGCGTCGCACCGGGACCTCATACATGCTGGGTGGTGTGGTGGGATGTCCGAAGAGGCGCCACGCGTCTCCGGGTTGTGCC
>NW_025228383.1:55768-56720 GCF_018294505.1 Triticum aestivum | reverse complement strand
CTATGGGCTGGCCTAGCACAACTGGGTGGGGAGGTCCACTGGTCAAAGCCCGTCCGTGCAAAGTCAAAGGGCTAGATCCCGTGGTCAAACGCTACAGGGTTAGGCGGGACGGGGGCCCTGGGGGGTAGCAATGCCACCGGAGCGTGGCACCGGGACCTCATACATGCGGGGTGGTGTGGTGGCATGTCCGAAGAGGCGGCACGCGTCTCCGGGTTATGCCCCCCCACCTCACGGACGGCGATGACACGGTAGTAGACGTTCTGCGGTAACGATGCGGCGTGAATATTATTAAATACTCGGAGCGTGATAAAATCATGAGTTTTTTACACGACGTGGGCACATGTGTTGTAGGACTGATGGTAATTTTTCATAATTGTTCGTGATGGAGAAGTATCCGAACAATTCCCTCTACGCGGATTGCTCTTCGCGTGTCTACGACTGTGGTCGGCGGCCTCCGGGGGCTAGCATGCCACCAAATATTGCATAGGCGGCCTCTCACAAGTCTGGAAGTGTTGTGGCGGGTGCAAACGCTCGGCACGCTTCTCCGGGGTGTGCCCCCCCTCACGGACGGCGCCGCCGCCGGCACCTAGAGGGGGGGAAACGGACGCGTCGGGTCTACACGGAGGGGATCTTGCTGTGGGTTTGGCCCGGATGTTGCACCAAAGTGTTCCTATGGGCTGACCTAACACAACCAGGTGGATAGGTCCACTGCTCAAAGCCCGTCCATGCAAAGTCAAAGGGCTAGATCCTGTATACAAACGCTACAGGGTTAGACGGGACGGGGGCCCTGGGGGTAGCAATGCCACCCGAGCGTCCCACCGGGCCCTCATACATGCGCCGTGGTGTGGTGGCATGTCCGAAGAGGCGTCACGCGTCTCCGAGCTGTGCCCCCCTCATGGACGGCGCTGCCGCCGACACCTGGAGGGGGGAAACGGACGCGTCGGGTGTACAC
>NW_025228383.1:45949-46869 GCF_018294505.1 Triticum aestivum | reverse complement strand
CGGAAGTGTTGTGGCGGGTGCAAACGCTCGGCACGCGTCTCCGGGGTGTGCCCCCCCTCACGGACGGCGCCGCCGCCGGCACCTGGAGGGGGAAACGGACACGTCGGGTCTACACGGAGGGGATCTTGCTGTGGGTCTGGCCCGGATGTTGCTCCAAAGTGTTCCAATGGGCTGACCTAACACAACCGGGTGGAGAAGTCCACTGGTCAAAGCCCGTCCGTGCAACGTCAAAGGGCTAGATCCCGTGGTCAAACGCTACAAGGTTAGGCGGCACGGGGGCCCTGGGGGGGTAGCAATGCCACAGGAGCGTCGCACCGGGACCTCATACATGCTGGGTGGTGTGGTGGGATGTCCGAAGAGGCGGCACGCGTCTCCGGGTTGTTGTCACAGCCCCAGATCAGCCCTTGTCTGACTTTGCTTGTTCCTCATGCATCATGTTTAAATTTTGCTTAAACTTGAAATAGGGGTGATCAATCCCTAGCACCCAAAAGAACTCAACTAGGTTCAACTTAAAAACATTTTCAATGAACCCAAATGCCCTTTAGAAAAGTTCTTGATTTTTGATAAAGGTAAAAACCTCTGCCAAAAATGATAAACATATTTCTAGGTCATTTTTGGATTTTTGAATTAACTCATATTGTATTTGAATTGGGGCATTTAAATCCTATAAATATTTTAAATGCTCTAATAATTCTGAAACTAGTAGAGGGCTGTTGGAAATATTTTCAAAAGTGCCCACAATTTTTATCAGGATTTTACAAAATGAGTTAGTATTTTTACTAATTCAAAATAGATCAAATAAAGAGAAAACAGAAACAATTAAAGGAAAGAGAGAGAAAGGAGTATTACCTGGCGCTTACCTGGACTGGGCTGGCCCACCTGGCCCATGCCAGTCACCACCCACCTTTGCCAGTAGGCAG
>NW_025228383.1:43818-44511 GCF_018294505.1 Triticum aestivum | reverse complement strand
GGGGGTAGCAATGCCACCGGAGCGTTGCACCGGGACCTCATACATGTGGGGTGGTGTGGTGGCATGTCTGAAGAGGCAGCACGCGTCTCCGGGTTGTGCCCCCCTCACGGACGGCGGTGACACAGTAGTAGACGTTCTGCGGTAACGATGCGGCGTGAATATTATTAAATATTTGGAGCGCGATAAAATAATGAGTTTTTTACACGACGTGGGCACATGTGTTGTATGACTGATGGTAATTTTTCATCATTGTTCGTGATGGAGAAGTATCTGAACAATTCCCTCTACGAGGATTGCTCTTCGCGTGTCTACGACTGTGGCCGGCGGCCTCCGGGGCCTAGCATGCCGCCAAATCTTGCGTAGGCGGCCTCTCACAAGTCTGAAAGTGTTGTGGCGGGTGCAAACGCCCGGCCCCCCTCACGGACGGCACAGCCGCCGACACCTAGAGGGGGGGAAACGGACGCGTCGGGTCTACACGGAGGGGATCTTGCTGTGGGTTTGGCCCGGATGTTGCTCCAAAGCGTTCCTATGGGCTGACCTAACACAACCCGGTGGATAGGTCCACTGCTCAAAGCCCGTCCGTGCAAAGTCAAAGGGCTAGATCCCATGGTCAAACGCTATAGGGTTAGATGGGACGGGGGCCCTGGGGGGTAGCAATGCCACCCGAGCGTCGCACCGGGCCCTCATACATGC
>NW_025228383.1:43157-43808 GCF_018294505.1 Triticum aestivum | reverse complement strand
CGTCTCCGAGGTGTGCCCCCCCCCTCACGGACGGCGCCGCCGCCGGCACCTGGAGGGAGGAAACGGACGCGTCGGGTCTACACGGAGGGGATCTTGCTGTGGGTCTGGCACGGATGTTGCTCCAAAGTGTTGCTATGGGCTGGCCTAGCACAACTGGATGGGGAGGTCCACTGGTCAAAGCCCGTCCGTGCAAAGTCAAAGGGCTAGATCCCGTGGTCAAACGCTACAGGGTTAGGCGGGACGGGGGCCCTGGGGGGTAGCAATGCCACCGGAGCGTGGCACCGGGACCTCATACATGCGGGGTGGTGTGGTGGCATGTCCGAAGAGGCGGCACGCGTCTCCGGGTTATGCCCCCCCACCTCACGGACGGCGATGACACGGTAGTAGACGTTCTGCGGTAACGATGCGGCGTGAATATTATTAAATACTCGGAGCGTGATAAAATCATGAGTTTTTTACACGACGTGGGCACATGTGTTGTAGGACTGATGGTAATTTTTCATAATTGTTCGTGATGGAGAAGTATCCGAACAATTCCCTCTACGCGGATTGCTCTTCGCGTGTCTACGACTGTGGCCGGCGGCCTCCGGGGGCTAGCATGCCACCAAATATTGCATAGGCGGCCTCTCACAAGTCTGGAAGTGTTGTGGC
>NW_025228383.1:42294-43147 GCF_018294505.1 Triticum aestivum | reverse complement strand
TGGAGGGAGGAAACGGACGCGTCGGGTCTACACGGAGGGGATCTTGCTGTGGGTCTGGCACGGATGTTGCTCCAAAGTGTTCCTATGGTCTGACCTAGCACAACTAGGTGGGGAGGTCCACTGGTCAAAGCCCGTCCGTGCAAAGTCAAAGGGCTAGATCCCGTGGTCAAACGCTACAGGGTTAGGCGGGACGGGGGCCCTGGGGGGTAGGAATGCCACCGGAGCGTGGCACCGGGACCTCATACATGCGGGGTGGTGTGGTGGCATGTCCGAAGAGGCGGCACGCGTCTCCGGGTTGTGCCCCCCCCCTCACGGACGGCGATGACACGGTAGTAGACGTTCTGCGGTAACGATGCGGCATGAATATTATTAAATTCTCGGAGCGTGATAAAATCATGAGTTTTTTACACGACGTGGGCACATGTGTTGTAGGACTGATGGTAATTTTTCATAATTGTTCGTGATGGAGAAGTATCCGAACAATTCCCTCTACGCGGATTGCTCTTCGCGTGTCTACGACTGTGGCCGGCGGCCTCCGGGGGCTAGCATGCCACCAAATATTGCATAGGCGGCCTCTCACAAGTCTGGAAGTGTTGTGGCGGGTGCAAACGCTCGGCACGCGTCTCTGGGGTGTGCCCCCCCTCACGGACGGCGCCGCCGCCGGCACCTAGAGGGGGGAAACCGGACGCGTTGGGTCTACACGGAGGGGATCTTGCTGTGGGTTTGGCCCGGATGTTGCACCAAAGTGTTCCTATGGGCTGACCTAACACAACCGGGTGGATAGGTCCACTGCTCAAAGCCCGTCCATGCAAAGTCAAAGGGCTAGATCCCGTATACAAACGCTACAGGGTTA
>NW_025228383.1:40468-41382 GCF_018294505.1 Triticum aestivum | reverse complement strand
AAGAGGCGGCACGCGTCTCCGAGGTGTGCCCCCCCTCACGGACGGCGCCACCGCCGGCACCTGGAGGGGGGAAACGGACGCGCCGGGTCTACACGGAGGGGATCTTGCTGTGGGTCTCGCACGGATGTTGCTCCAAAGTGTTCCTATGGGCTGACCTAGCACAACCGGGTGGAGAGGTCCACTGGTCAAAGCCCGTCTGTGCAAAGTCAAAGGGCTAGATCTCGTGGTCAAACGCTACAGGGTTAGGCGGGACGGGGGCCCTCGGGGGTAGCAATGCCACCGGAGCGTCGCACTGGGACCTCATACATGCGGGGTGGTGTGGTGGCATGTCCGAAGAGGCGGTACGCGTCTCCGGGTATGCCCCCCTCACGGACGGCGATGACACGGTAGTAGACGTTCTACGGTAACGATGCGGCGTGAATATTATTAAATACTCGGAGCACGATAAAATCATGAGTTTTTTACACGGCGTGGGCACATCTGTTGTATGACTGATGGTAATTTTTCATAATTGTTCGTGATGGAGAAGTATCTGAACAATTCCCTCTACGAGGATTGCTCTTCATGTGTCTACGACTATTGCCGGCGGCCTCCGGGGGCTAGCTTGCCGCCAAATCTTGCGTAGGCGGCCTCTCACAAGTCTGGAAGTGTTGTGGCGGGTGCGAACGCCCGGCACGTGTCTCCGAGGTGTGCCCCCCTCACGGAAGGCACCGCCGCCGACACTTAGAGGGGGGAAACGGACGCGTTGGGTCTACACGGAGGGGATCTTGCTGTGGGTTTGGCCCGGATGTTGCTCCAAACTGTTCCTATGGGCTAACCTAACACAACTGGGTGGATAGGTCCACTGGTCAAAGCCCCCGTCCGTGCAAAGTCAAAGGGCTAGATCCCGTGGTCAAACGCTACAGGGTTAGACG
>NW_025228383.1:39482-40458 GCF_018294505.1 Triticum aestivum | reverse complement strand
ACATGCGGTGTGGTGTGGTGGCATGTTCGAAGAGGCGGCACGCGTCTCCGAGGTGTGCCCCCCTCTCACGGACGGCGCCGCCGCCGGCACCTTGAGGGGGGAAACGGACGCGTCGGGTCTACACGGAGGGGATCTTGCTGTGGGTCTGGCACGGATGTTGCTCCAAAGTGTTCCTATGGGCTGACCTAGCACAACTGGGTGGAGAGGTCCACTGGTCAAAGCCCGTCCGTGCAAAGTCAAAGGGCTAGATCCCGTGGTCAAACGCTACAGGGTTAGGCGGGACGGGTGCCCTGGGGGGTAGCAATGCCACCGGAGCGTGGCACCGGGACCTCATACATGCGGGGTGGTGTGGTGGCATGTCCGAAGAGGCGGCACGCGTCTCCGGGTTGTGCCCCCCCTCACGGACGGCGATGACACGGTAGTAGACGTTCTGCGGTAACGATGCAGCGTGAATATTATTAAATACTCGGAGCATGATAAAATCATGAGTTTTTTACACGACGTGGGCACATGTGTTGTAGGACTGATGGTAATTTTTCATAATTGTTCGTGATGGAGAAGTATCCGAACAATTCCCTCTACGCGGATTGCTCTTCGCGTGTCTACGACTCTGGCCGGCGGCCTCCGGGGGCTAGCATGCCACCAAATATTGCATAGGCGGCCTCTCACAAGTTCGGAAGTGTTGTGGCGGGTGCAAACGCTCGGCACGCGTCTCCGGGGTGTGCCCCCCCTCACGGACGGCGCCGCCGCCGGCACCTGGAGGGGGAAACGGACACGTCGGGTCTACACGGAGGGGATCTTGCTGTGGGTCTGGCCCGGATGTTGCTCCAAAGTGTTCCAATGGGCTGACCTAACACAACCGGGTGGAGAAGTCCACTGGTCAAAGCCCGTCCGTGCAACGTCAAAGGGCTAGATCCCGTGGTCAAACGCTACAAGGTTAGGCGGCACGGGGGCCCTGGGGGGGTAGCAATGCCAC
>NW_025228383.1:25920-38461 GCF_018294505.1 Triticum aestivum | reverse complement strand
ACCTTGCTCGCCCGCACGGGCCACCGCTTGTGCTCGTCGCCGACGTATCTCCGGCCACCTATCGGTCCGGTCGTCGTGCTCAGCTCCCTCCCCGCGCGGCGTAGAGCACGTAGGTGCCCCGCACGGGCCACCCTGGCCACCGTAGCGTCGACCCCGAGCTCACCCAAGCTCCGGCGACCACCAAGATCAACGCCGGTGATGACTCCGGCCATCCCAGGCCCAACCGCTGCCACCACTCGACGCGGACGAGTGCCCGCGTCCCGCAGATGCCCTCCGCCGGCCATTTGGTCGCCGGAGGAGGAATCCCGCAGCCGCCGCCGCGTCTGGCCTCGCCGGCGTCACGACGCCGGTGGGTTTGACCCGTCGACCAGGGGGTTTGACCTCCCCTCTGTTACTGACGCGTGGGCCAACCCCCACTGACACTTTAGTTAGTATTAGTTTAACACTAATTAACTTAGGTTAGTGAGTTAGTCACTGACGTGTGGACCCCACACGTCAGGTTTGACCTGGACGGCGCCTGTTGACCTACTGAGGTCAGCATGACGCAACGCTGACGCAGTAATAGATTTTCTGGATTTATTATTATTCAGAAAATTCCAGAAAATGCCCTAACTTCTAAAATTCATAGAAATTCAACCGTAGCTCCAAATGAAATGATTTATATATGAAAAATTATCAGAAAAATCCAAAGAATCTGTTTATGGCATCCTCATGCATGTTTGAACAACTTACAGCCACTGTATATGACAATTCAAATAAATGGCATCTGAAATGTCTTATATGGAGTTTGAATTTGAACCTAAGGTTCAAACCAACTCCATTTAATATGTTGCTAGCTGCATTAGCTCAAAACACATTCATATTGCCATGTCATGATCATGCATCATATTGTGCATTGCATTGATTGTGTTTCCTCTCTGTTGCCGGTATTGTCCCCTCTCGATAGCCGTGTTTACGACGATGAGTTCGATGACACTAATGAAGACTCAATGCTATCTTTGGAAGTGTCAGGCAAGCATAAACCCCTTGTTCATTCTGATACCATCCCACTCTCTCGCTCCTGCTCTCTTACTGCATTAGGACAACAATGATTCAACTGTTACTTGTTGCGGTAGTTGAACCCCTTATCCTCTGCATGACCTGTCATTGCCACAGTAAATAGATGAAACCCACTAGCATGAGTAGGAGTTGTTTGAGCCCTGATGTGCCTACTCATTCATGCTTGTTTGTCATGCCTGCTATTGCTTAGAGTTGTGTCAGGTCTGATTCATCAGGGATGAATTGGAATGGTGATGAACATGTCCTACTGTGTGTGAGCTAAGCGTGTGAACACGATTTGGTAAAGGTAGCGGTGAGAGGCCATGTAGGAGTACATGGTGGGTTGTCTCATTGCAGCCGTCCTCAGGAACTGAGTTCTGTGTTTGTGATCCATGATACAGTTACTACCACGCATTGGGCCCGAAACCAATGGACCCTCTCGGCTTCTTAATCACCCTTGTCCTCTGTCCAGGAGTTGCAAGTAGTTTCTGGTGTTTGTAGTATGCTGGAGGCCGTGGGCAGTGCTGACCGGAGGCGTGGGCTGTGATGCGGTAGGCACGTGGCCGGGCATGCCAGGCGCCCGTTTGGTGTCTCGGAACCCTGCACACATCGTTCGGGGCCGTATGTGGAAACCTCGGCCGGACTCCCTGCGGATGGAACCTGAATAGGCGATAAACCTGGACTAGAGACTCGAGTGTTTAGGTAGGCTGTGGCCGACACCCTCGCTGGGCCTCCGATTGAAGGTTGCCGAGTACATGTCGTGTAAACGGCGGTAAGTGGTGAGAGCGTGTGTGTCGAAGTACACCCCTGCAGGGTTAACATCATCTATTCGAATAGCCGTGTCCGCGGAAATGGACTTCTGGGTTGCCTATAACAGTTCATAGACAAGTGAAAGTGGATACTCTAAAATGCGCAAGATAAGCGTGAGTGCTATGGACGGCGTTCTCGTAGGGAGACGGGAGCGGATCCATAGTGGAGTATTGATATGGTGAATATGTGGACTCGTGTGCGCCACCTCAAAAGGGTTGCTTGCAGTCGTAGTTCAGGATAGCCACTGAGTCAAAGCTGGCTTGCTGCAGTTAAACTCCACCACCCCTTTGTTGATACCGATGCATATGTAGCTAGTTCTGATGTAAGTCTTGCTGGGTACATTTGTACTCACGTTTGCCTATTTTATGTTTTGCAGAGAGACGTCAGTCTCGCTAGTAGTTCCATGTGGACTTCGACGTTTAGCTTGATACCTCAGCTACGATCTTGTGCCCTCGGCAGGATCTGGTAGATAGTCAGGCTTCTCAGCCTTTTTCATTTGTAGATGTCTGTACTCAGACATGTTAAGCTTCCGCATGTGCTTTGACTTGTATGCTCTGAATGTTGGGTCATGAGACCCATGTTTGTAATATCTGGCTCTTCGGAGCCTAATGAATAAATACTCTGAGTCGTAGAGTCTTGTTGTGATGCCATGTTGTATTTGCACATATCGAGCATATTGTGTGTATGATTGAAATGCTTGGTATGTGTGGGATCCGACAACCTAGTTGTGTATCCTTGGTAGCCTCCCTTATGGGGAAATGTAGTCTTGTGCTCCATGAGCCATAGTAGTCCGCTACAGCCCGGTTCACTGGAGTCCTGCTAGCCCAGCACTACTGCTCCGGAACACTTGACTGGCCGGCGTGTGATTCACTCCGTTCCTGTGTCTGTCCCTTCGGGGAAATGTCACGCGGTGACATCCGGAGTCCTGCCTAGCCTGCTATAGCCCGGGTTCCCGGAGTCCTGTTAGCCCAGTGCTACAGCCCGGATTCACACGCTGTTGACCGACACGTTCGATGTTGATTCATGTATGCCTGTCCCCATACGTTAGTGCCGCTTTGGGTTCACGACTAGCCATGTTGGCCCGGGTTCTCTGTCATATGGATGCTAGCGACATTATCATATACGTGAGCCAAAAGGCGCAAACGGTCCCGGGCCATGGTAAGGCGACACCCGTGGGAATACCGTGCGTGAGGCCGCAAAGTGATATGAGGTGTTACAGGCTAGATCGGTGTGACTTAGAATCGGGGTCCCGACAGCGTTGGTATCAGAGCCTGACTGCCTGTAGGATTACCAAGCCAAACTGGTCGAAGTTGAGTCTAGAAATGCTTTAGTTATATAAGGGAATTGATTGTGGAAGGGAACGTAAGGCTCTTTTTACTCCTTTAACTTATGCCCTTCTGATCTGAGTCACCCTCTTCTCTTCTACGGGGATTAAGAACTAGGCCTTCTCATCTTTCTATCAGGATCACGTGTTACTAATCCGTAGACTTATAGGATTGTTGGTTTCAAGCCTCAGTTCAGTCTCTACTACTTCCATATGTTAACTGTTGATCTCGGAACCTTGATATTGTGCTTCTGGGTAGTTACGCCACCATTTTGCAGAATGTCTCAATTCTTTTGAGCATTTACAGCCGTTAAGCTGTCCGAGTCATCCCAGGTTCCTAAACAGTCTGATGCATTTGCAAATCCCGTCCTCCCGTACCTGATGTCCTTTGGGTCCGGATTAAGCACACTGATCGGTCTGTTGAGGTACTCCGTTACCTCGTCGTGTATGTTGGAGTTATTATTATGACCTAGGTGTCTTAGAGGACCACTTAGTAATCTAGCAATGCTTGCATCCCCAGTGTGATGATTCTGGCCATTATTCTCGAAAGCATCCCGTGATGCCATTTAGTTAGTAGGCATTCTATTCCTGGGTTTAAACCCGAGATCCACTCCACTCACCTCCTGTTGATAGTATTTGCTAGCTCCTTTAGGATATTAGCGACCTTTGTGATAGTCTTCGAGGTCCGTGGTATATCGTTCTTCCAAATGCCATGAACCATTCATGGCAGAAGTTCTTTTAACCAAAAGATCACAACCAGGGCGCTCTTGAGGAGTACTCCATTCATATTGTGACTCTGCCAGTCCTTCCTTCTCTACATGGGTTATCCGGAAGAAATATGTTGAATTTGTTTGACATACTAATCCATGCATCCACAACTCAGAAAAAAAAAACATATGTTCCTTTGGGTTGTCCCTCTTTAGTTATTTTCTGGCCCTCGTCTATCAATTGATAGTCAGGAGTAATTGTGCATTTGTGTTATCGATGCCTATTATTCTTGTGGTCTGTCAAGCCATTCTAATCCGGAATGACTAGGAGAAACAAACTCCAGTACCTCGTCCATCTCTGGGATTGGGTCAAAGTAGTTGTATTCCGCAGATCAAATGCCTAACCAGCTTTTGTTCTGTGCTACCTTCGAGTATTACCCCCTTTATGTCGAGAATATCGTAGGAATTGCACCACCACTTATGAATTCATTGACGCAGTGATACTCCTCGCCATCATCACTCGTTTCTTGGTCCCGTGTTATTGTAACCGGAATGCCGACAGGTGAACTATGATGTGTGAAATCTATACTCCTAGCAACTCCGTTGCTTGGTAGTTAAAGGACAATAATTTCATCCTTAGCGTGTTGGTTACTGAATCACATCCTAAGGTTGATCGTGCTACCCAGTCCTTATTCCCGGTGCACTTTTTGATCAATGAGTTAGGATAGTGTCAGTCCTTGCTTATTCGGTCATATCGTCTTGCTTTGAAAAGCAAGATCGTTCTCGAGCTTAGTAACATATCGGTGGTTCGTGATGTTCCGAATATCTTCTCGGAAGTGTCACCAGGTTGCCACCTGACCAACATGTTGAGTTCATGATCAAGTGGGTCTCTTGTAAACCACCCCTTCTCCAAGAATCCGTGCTGGATACCCCTAAGCTAGTTGGTTAAGCAAAACAACAACTTGGAGAGTTGGAAGATAAAAGCTTATCTGACCTAGTTTATCACTAAGGGATATCTTTTTGTGTGTGTTGAAGATAGATGATATCTTCATCGATTGGTCCCTGTGATCAGTTGTTGGACCTATTCTCATATTAAGACTTTGATTTGAGTATGGGCTATCATCAAGTCAAATCAGAACCAACGATGTTCATAATGTTGTCTTACTCGTGGTTGATCCCTCGAGCATACACCATTATATCTTTTGGGTCTGATCAATGCTATCACTTGTTCATATAATTATGGAATTCCATCTCCATGGAAACCTGGATGAAATGTTGTTGAGCCCATCAGCAACACTGCTACCTTCTCCATGACTCGTGTTGAACATCCAGCTAGTATTGGAAACTTTATAAGCATTATCTTCGTGATCCGTTCATGAAGCATATGTTGGATGAAAGAAGTGACTTACTCTAATTCATGTGCATTAGATGCAAGTTGCCGCCGTGAATTCGAGAAAGTTTGTTTTGCCTCCTCTGGAATCATCCCAAGTCAGTCATGCATATGTGCGAAGTATACCGCGGTTTGGAGACTTGCAACCTTCACTCTATATGTATCCCTAGCACACCAAGCCACTGATTGATTTGTTCAAGGAGAAGGAGTTCCTTCATAAGAGCTAATCCGGACTTATCAAAGGACTTCGATATCCTCGTTGATGGTTCCCAACTAGAACTCGGTAGTGTTTTATTATAAGACTACCATGTGATCATGCTTGTCTGGGACAACGTGCTCACATGTATGTAGCAGAACCAGCTCATGTTTTGGAGCTTGCTATTGTAGTTCATCCCCTGAGAATCTCGCAACGTCATCTCGTCAATTTGTGTTGCAAACCTTCATTTTTCTTCCTAGACTTGACGAGTCTGGAATATTCTGACACCAACCAGATCTAAATCTCAGGCAGACATGATGGTTGGAACATTCTCCAAGAATTATAATATTGCCCTCTCGATAACCGGTAAAGTGGATGTCGTGGCCAACACATCCAGCCGGAAGGCCTATTATTGTAGTATCTTGATTGATAAAGTTGGCCACCTCCCCATAAGGATTTCGTAGGACTTACCTCCGTAGTTATTCCTTATGGATTCTTGTGCTCCTGAAATCCGACCTTTTACTTGATGTTCTAGATACCAAACCACATCTAATGGGTTACGCTAGAACATCAAGGAGAACATTAGAAGCGGAGTGCTAAATGTCTCTCGGTCGATCATCCAGATTTTGCTCCCTTGGCTTCGCTAAGGTGAAATCTGAGAAAGTGTTGTCCTCCTTTGCACCTGCATCCTCCATCACCGTTCATCATGGTAGTATGTTGTGTTGCCAGGATCCTCGACACGGATGTTGGTAAAACCTTGATGAATATGGAAATGCTCAAGTTCTTGAGAGCACGCACAAGCACTAGGTGTTATCATCGGCACTAACTGGGATTGCTCCCAGTTTCCTTCGGTTATGCTAAACCTTTCAAACAGTAGATTCACTCTCTACTGTTGAGCTCCTCCCCAGTTACTAGAATCATTCCTAGCATTTGCATTTTTGTCCCAGCTTGCACCGTCATTGTGCCATCCTACCTTGGATTACCCTTCCCAGTAATTACTGATAAGGACCATCTTCAAAAGTGGTCCCACAGGGGTTCCGACCATTTCCGGTGATAAGCAAATCACCCCTTGTGTTGTCTTCAACAAGGTAGTCCACATCGTCCATCCTAGCCCGAGTGTGTCGTTCTCCCGAACTCCCTCGAACGATCGTTTGTGATTGCCTTAGGCTGGCATTAAGAGTTTCAATGATATTTATATCAAAAGTAATTCCTTTTGCCACTTAAGGGAATATTTCTACAAGTCACCTTCCCTAAGGTGCCTCTATGGAATCATGGCAATTATCTCCTCGCTACTTTGAAACCATGCACCGTCTTATTCAGCGTGGAATTGTGCTTATCAACTTGAATCTTCGTTCTCTATTTCACTTCATCCCTCTCTTGATGTATGTGTTGAGTCTCAGCTCAAGAGATACTCAACGTCGCATTCCGTGAGTTGATCGTGAGTTGCTCGATCTTTAAGGAGATCGATTTCTATAGAGTTTTCCCTTGTCGTCATCGTGTTGGATGAAGATCTCGAAAGCAAAGACGTCAACATTAATTGAAGCAACGGATCAACATCTTCGCGAAGAGCAATTGGATCATGAAGATGGTGTTAGCTTGTACCCTCTGTCTTCTTACCTCACGTCTTGAATCTCGGGACGAGATTCTTGTTTAGTGGGGGTGAGCTGTCACAGCCCCAGATCAGCCCTTGTCTGACTTTGCTTGTTCCTCATGCATCATGTTTAAATTTTGCTTAAACTTGAAATAGGGGTGATCAATCCCTAGCACCCAAAAGAACTCAACTAGGTTCAACTTAAAAACATTTTCAATGAACCCAAATGCCCTTTAGAAAAGTTCTTGATTTTTGATAAAGGTAAAAACCTCTGCCAAAAATGATAAACATATTTCTAGGTCATTTTTGGATTTTTGAATTAACTCATATTGTATTTGAATTGGGGCATTTAAATCCTATAAATATTTTAAATGCTCTAATAATTCTGAAACTAGTTGAGGGCTGTTGGAAATATTTTCATAAGTGCCCACAATTTTTATCAGGATTTTACAAAATGAGTTAGTATTTTTACTAATTCAAAATAGATCAAATAAATAGAAAACAGAAACAATTAAAGGAAAGAGAGAGAAAGGAGTATTACCTGGCGCTTACCTGGACTGGGCCGGCCCACCTGGCCCATGCCAGTCACCACCCACCTTTGCCAGTAGGCAGAGGGGGGGGACAGCGCACCGCCGCCGAGCACGCGCCCGTGCCACCTCCTGCTTCCCCGGCCCCTCCTGGCGATGCCACGACGACGCCCCGAAGCTCCTCGCTCCTCTCCCTCACTCTCTGCTCTCTCCCTCGCCCTCTGCTCCCTCTCCCGAGCACACCCGAGCGGAGCTCGTCGACGCCGCTCGCCGTAGCCATGGCCACCGGCCACCCCACGCCTCGCCTCGACGCCCAGAAGCTCCGCCACTCCGTCCTCCGCCCCTCACCAAGCCACGCCCCGCCGAAAGCCCCCGAACGTCCTCACCGAGCTCGTCCCCAACCTCCCGCCGACGAGATCGCCTCCGCCACCCCGACTGCTCCGGTTCTCCCCCGAGCTCGCCGTTCGCTTCTCTGCACTCGCCGTGAGCCACTGATTCTCTCCCCCCTCACCGTTCTCGCTCTTGTGCACCGTAGCCACCGCACCTTGCTCGCCCGCACGGGCCACCGCTTGTGCTCGTCGCCGACGTATCTCCGGCCACCTATCGGTCCGGCCGTCGTGCTCAGCTCCCTCCCCGCGCCGCGTAGAGCACGTAGGTGCCCCGCACGGGCCACCCTGGCCACCGTAGCGTCGACCCCGAGCGCACCCGAGCTCCGGCGACCGCCAAGATCGACGCCGGTGATGACTCCGGCCATCCCAGGCCCAACCGCTGCCACCACTCGACGCGGACGAGTGCCCGCGTCCCGCAGATGCCCTCCGCCGGCCATTTGGTCGCCGGAGGAGGAATCCCGCAGCCGCCGCCGCGTCTGGCCTCGTCGGCGTCACGACGCCGGTGGGTTTGACCCGCCGACCAGGGGGTTTGACCTCCCCTCTGTCACTGACGCGTGGGCCAACCCCCACTGACACTTTAGTTAGTATTAGTTTAACACTAATTAACTTAGGTTAGTGAGTTAGTCACTGACGTGTGGACCCCACACGTCAGGTTTGACCTGGACGGCGCCTGTTGACCTGCTGAGGTCAGCATGACGCAACCCTGACGCAGTAATAGATTTTCTGCATTTATTATTATTCAGAAAATTCCAGAAAATGCCCTAACTTCTAAAATTCATAGAAATTCAACCGTAGCTCCAAATGAAATGATTTATATATGAAAAATTATCAGAAAAATCCAAAGAATCTGTTTATGGCATCCTCATGCATGTTTGAACAACTTACAGCCACTGTATATGACAATTCAAATAAATGGCATCTGAAATGTCTTATATGGAGTTTGAATTTGAACCTAAGGTTCAAACCAACTCCATTTAATATGTTGCTAGCTGCATTAGCTCAAAACACATTCATATTGCCATGTCATGATCATGCATCATATTGTGCATTGCATTGATTGTGTTTCCTCTCTGTTGCCGGTATTGTCCCCTCTCGATAGCCGTGTTTCCGATGATGAGTTCGATGACACTAATGAAGACTCAATGCTATCTTCGGAAGTGTCAGGCAAGCATAAACCCCTTGTTCATTCCGATACCATCCCACTCTCTCGCTCCTGCTCTCTTACTGCATTAGGACAACAACGATTCAACTGTTACTTGTTGCGGTAGTTGAACCCCTTATCCTCTGCATGACCTGTCATTGCCACAGTAAATAGATGAAACCCACTAGCATGAGTAGGAGTTGTTTGAGCCCTGATGTGCCTACTCATTCATGCTTGTTTGTCATGCCTGCTATTGCTTAGAGTTGTGTCAGGTCTGATTCATCGGGGATGAATTGGAATGGTGATGAACATGTCCTATTGTGTGTGAGCTAAGCGTGTGAACACGATTTGGTAAAGGTAGCGGTGAGAGGCCATGTAGGAGTACATGGTGGGTTGTCTCATTGCAGCCGTCCTCAGGAACTGAGTTCTGTGTTTGTGATCCATGATACAGTTACTACCACGCATTGGGCCCGAAACCAATGGACCCTCTCGGCTTCTTAATCACCCTTGTCCTCTGTCCAGGAGTTGCAAGTAGTTTCTGGTGTTTGTAGTATGCTGGAGGACGTGGGCAGCGCTGACCGGAGGGGTGGGCTGTGATGCGGTAGGCACGTGGCCGGGCATGCCGGGCGCCCGTTTGGTGTCTCGGAACCCTGCACACATCGTTCGGGGCCGTATGTGGAAACCTCGGCCGGACTCCCTGCGGATGGAACCTGAATAGGCGATAAACCTGGACTAGAGACTCGAGTGTTTAGGTAGGCTGTGGCCGACACCCTCGCTGGGCCTCCGCTTGAAGGTTGCCGAGTACATGTCGTGTAAATGGCGGTAAGTGGTGAGAGCGTGTGTGTCGAAGTACACCCCTGCAGGGTTAACATCATCTATTCGAATAGCCGTGTCCGCGGAAATGGACTTCTGGGTTGCCTATAACAGTTCATAGACAAGTGAAAGTGGATACTCTAAAATGCGCAAGATAAGCGTGAGTGCTATGGACGGCGTTCTCGTAGGGAGACGGGAGCGGATCCATAGTGGAGTATTGATATGGTGAATATGTGGACTCGTGTGCGCCACCTCAAAAGGGTTGCTTGCAGTCGTAGTTCAGGATAGCCACTGAGTCAAAGCTGGCTTGCTGCAGTTAAACTCCACCACCCCTTTGTTGATACCGATGCATATGTAGCTAGTTCTGATGTAAGTCTTGCTGGGTACATTTGTACTCACGTTTGCCTATTTTATGTTTTGCAGAGAGACGTCAGTCTCGCTAGTAGTTCCGTGTGGACTTCGACGTTTAGCTTGATACCTCAGCTACGATCTTGTGCCCTCGGCAGGATCTGGTAGATAGTCAGGCTTCTCAGCCTTTTTCATTTGTAGATGTCTGTACTCAGACATGTTAAGCTTCCGCATGTGCTTTGACTTGTATGCTCTGAATGTTGGGTCATGAGACCCATGTTTGTAATATCTGGCTCTTCGGAGCCTAATGAATAAATACTCTGAGTCGTAGAGTCTTGTTGTGATGCCATGTTGTATTTGCACATATCGAGCATATTGTGTGTATGATTGAAATGCTTGGTATGTGTGGGATCCGACAACCTAGTTGTGTATCCTTGGTAGCCTCTCTTATGGGGAAATGTAGTCTTGTGCTCCATGAGCCATAGTAGTCCGCTACAGCCCGGTTCACCGGAGTCCTGCTAGCCCAGCACTACTGCTCCGGAACACTTGACTGGCCGGCGTGTGATTCACTCCGTTCCTGTGTCTGTCCCTTCGGGGAAATGTCACGCGGTGACATCCGGAGTCCTGCCTAGCCTGCTATAGCCCGGGTTCCCGGAGTCCTGTTAGCCCAGTGCTACAGCCCGGATTCACACGCTGTTGACCGACACGTTCGATGTTGATTCATGTATGCCTGTCCCCATACGTTAGTGCCGCTTTGGGTTCACGACTAGCCATGTCGGCCCGGGTTCTCTGTCATATGGATGCTAGCGACATTATCATATACGTGAGCCAAAAGGCGCAAACGGTCCTGGGCCATGGTAAGGCGACACCCGTGGGAATACCGTGCGTGAGCCCGCAAAGTGATATGAGGTGTTACAGGCTAGATCGGTGTGACTTAGAATCGGGGTCCCGACAGTTGTGCCCCCCCCACACGGATGGCGCCGCCGCCGACACCTAGAGGGGGGGAAACGGACGCGTCGGGTCTACACGGAGGGGATCTTGCTGTGGGTTTGGCCCGGATGCTGCTCCAAAGCGTTCCTATGGGCTGACCTAACACAACCCGGTGGATAGGTCCACTGCTCAAAGCCCGTCCGTGGAAAGTCAAAGGGCTAGATCCCATGGTCAAACGCTATAGGGTTAGATGGGACGGGGGCCCTGGGGGGTAGCAATGCCACGCGAGCGTCGCACCGGGCCCTCATACATGTGGGGTGGTGTGCTGGCATGTTTGCAGAGGCGGCACGCGTCTCCGGGGTGTGCCCCCCTCACGGACGGCGCCGCCGCCGGCACCTGGAGGGGGGAAACGGACGCGTCGGGTCTACACGGAGGGGATCTTGCTGTGGGTCTGGCCCGGATGTTGCTCCAAAGTGTTCCTACGGGCTGACCTAACACAACCGGGTGGAGAGGTCCACTGGTCAAATCCCGTCCGTGCAAAGTCAAAGGGCTAGATCCCGTGGTCAAACGCTACAGGGTTAGGCGGGACGGGGGCCCTGGGGGCTAGCAATGCCACCGGAGCGTCGCACTGGGACCTCATACATGCGGGGTGGTGTGGTGGCATGTCCGAGGAGGCGGTACGCGTCTCCGGGTATGCCCCCCTCACGGACGGCGATGACACGGTAGTAGACGTTCTGCGGTAACGATGCGGCGTGAATATTATTAAATACTCGGAGCGCGATAAAATCATGAGTTTTTTACACGACGTGGGCACATGTGTTGTATGACTGATGGTAATTTTTCATAATTGTTCGTGATGGAGAAGTATCTGAACAATTCCCTCTACGAGGATTGCTCTTCACGTGTCTACGACTGTTGTCGGCGGCCTCCGGGGGCTAGCATGCCGCCAAATCTTGCGTAGGCGGCCTCTCACAAGTCTGGAAGTGTTGTGGCGGGTGCGAACGCCCGCCACGTGTCTCCGAGGTGTGCCCCCCTCACGGAAGGCACCGCCGCCGACACCTAGAGGGGGGAAACGGACGCGTTGGGTCTACACGGAGGGGATCTTGCTGTGGGTTTGGCCCGGATGTTGCTCCAAACTGTTCGTATGGGCTAACCTAACACAACTGGGTGGATAGGTCCACTGCTCAAAGCCCATCCGTGCAAAGTCAAAGGGCTAGATCCCGTGGTCAAACGCTACAGGGTTAGACGGGATGGGGGCCCTGGGGGGGTAGCAATTCCACCCGAGCATCGCACCGGGCCCTCATACATGCGGGGTGGTGTGGTAGCATGTCCGAAGA
>NW_025228383.1:24404-25277 GCF_018294505.1 Triticum aestivum | reverse complement strand
TCTCACGGACGGCGCCGCCGCCGGCACCTTGAGGGGGGAAACGGACGCGTCGGGTCTACACGGAGGGGATCTTGCTGTGGGTCTGGCACGGATGTTGCTCCAAAGTGTTCCTATGGGCTGACCTAGCACAACTGGGTGGAGAGGTCCTCTGGTCAAAGCCCGTCCGTGCAAAGTCAAAGGGCTAGATCCCGTGGTCAAACGCTACAGGGTTAGGCGGGACGGGTGCCCTGAGCGTGGCACCGGGACCTCATACATGCGGGGTGGTGTGGTGGCATGTCCGAAGAGGCGGCACGCGTCTCCGGGTTGTACCCCCCCTCACGGACGGCGATGACACGGTAGTAGACGTTCTGCGGTAACGATGCGGCGTGAATATTATTAAATACTCGGAGCGCGATAAAATCATGAGTTTTTTACACGACGTGGGCACATGTGTTGTAGGACTGATGGTAATTTTCATAATTGTTCGTGATGGAGAAGTATCCGAACAATTCCCTCTACGCGGATCGCTCTTCGCGTGTCTACGACTGTGGCCGGCGGCCTCCGGGGGCTAGCATGCCACCAAATATTGCATAGGCGGCCTCTCACAAGTCTGGAAGTGTTGTGGCGGGTGCAAACGCTCGGCACACGTCTCCGAGGTGTGCCCCCCCTCACGGACGGCGCCGCCGCCGGCACCTGGAGGGGGAAACGGACACGTCGGGTCTACACGGAGGGGATCTTGCCGTGGGTCTGGCCCGGATGTTGCTCAAAAGTGTTCCAATGGGCTGACCTAACACAACCGGGTGGAGAAGTCCACTGGTCAAAGCCCGTCCGTGCAACGTCAAAGGGCTAGATCCCGTGGTCAAACGCTACAAGGTTAGGCGGCACGGGGGCCCT
>NW_025228383.1:23385-24361 GCF_018294505.1 Triticum aestivum | reverse complement strand
TGGGATGTCCGAAGAGGCGACATGCGTCTCCGGGTTGTGCCCCCCCTCACGGACGGCGCCGCCGCCGGCACCTGGAGGAGGGAAACGGACGCGCCAGGTCTGCACGGAGGGGATCTTGCTGTGGGTCTGGCACGGATGTTGCTCCAAAGTGTTCCTACGGGCTGACCTAGCACAACCGGGTGGAGAGGTCCACTGGTCAAAGCCCGTCCGTGCAAAGTCAAAGGGCTAGATCCCGTGGTCAAACGCTACAGGGTTAGGCGGGACGGGGGCCCTAGGGGGTAGCAATGCCACCGGAGCATCGCACCGGGACCTCATACATGCGGGGTGGTATGGTGGCATGTCCGAAGAGGCGGCACGCGTCTCCGGGTTGTGCCCCCCCCTCACGGACGGCGATGACACGGTAGTAGACGATCTGCGGTAACGATGCAGCGTGAATATTGTTAAATACTCGGAGCGCGTTAAAATCATAAGTTTTTTATACGACGTGGGGACATGTGCTGTAGGACTTATGGTAATTTTTCATAATTGTTCGTGATGGAGAAGTATCTGAACAATTCCCTCTACGAGGATTGCTCTTCGCGTGTCTACGACTGTGGCCGGCGGCCTCCGGGGGCTAGCATGCCGCCAAATCTTGCGTAGGCGGCCTCTCACGAGTCTGGAAGTGTTGTGGCGGGTGCAAACGCCTGGCACGCGTCTCCGAGGTGTGCCCCCCCTCACGGACGGCGCCGCCGCCGGCACCTGGAGGGGGGGAAACGGACGCGTCGGGTCTACGCGGAGGGGATCTTGCTGTGGGTTTGGCCCGGATGTTGCTCCAAAGTGTTCCTATGGGCTGACCTAACACAACCGGGTGGATAGGTCCACTGCTCAAAGCCCGTCCGTGCAAAGTCAAAGGGCTAGATCCCGTGGTCAAACGCTACAGGGTTAGACGGGGCGGGGGCTCTGGGGGGGGTAGCAATGCCACCCGAGCGTCGCACCG
>NW_025228383.1:21327-22951 GCF_018294505.1 Triticum aestivum | reverse complement strand
TGGTGTGGTGGCATGTCCAAAGAGGCGGCACGCGTCTCCGAGGTGTGCCCCCCTCACGGACGGCGCCGCCGCCGGCACCTGGAGGGGGGAAACGGACGCGTCGGGTCTACACGGAGGGGATCTTGCTGTGGGTCTGGCCCGAATGTTGCTCCAAAGTGTTCCTATGGGATGACGTAACACAACCGGATGGATAGGTCCACTGCTCAAAGCCCGTCCGTGCAAAGTCAAAGGGCTAGATCCCGTGGTCAAACGCTACAGGGTTAGGCGGGACGGGGGCCCTGGGGGGGATAGCCATGCCACTCGAGCGTCGCATCGGGCCCTGATATATGCGGGGTGGTGTGGTGGCATGTCCGAAGAGGCGGCACGCATCTCCGAGGTGTGCCCCCCTCACGGACGGCGATGACACGGTAGTTGACGTTCTGCGGTAACGATGCGGCGTGAATATTATTAAATACTCAGAGCGCGATAAAATCATGAGTTTTTTACACGACGTGGGCACATATGCTGTAGGACTGATGGGAATTTTTCATAATTGTTCGTGATGGAGAATTAACTGAACAATTCCGTCTACGCGGATTGCTCTTCGCGTGTCTACGACTGTGGCCGGCGGCCTCCGGTGGCTAGCATGCCGCCAAATCTTGTGTAGGCGGCCTCTCACAAGTCTGGAAGTGTTGTGGCGGGTGCATACGCCCGGCACACGTCTCCGGGGTGTGCCCCCCGTCACGGACGGCGACGCCGCCGGCATCTGGAGGGGGAAAACGGACGCGTCGGGTCTACACGGAGGGGATGTTGCTGTGGGTCTGGCCCGGTTGTTGCTCGAAAGTGTTCCTATGGGCTGACCTAACACAACCGGGTGGAGAGGTCCACTGCTCAAAGCCCTTCCGTGCAAAGTCAAAGGGCTAGATCCCGTGGTCAAACGCTACAGGGTTAGGCGGGACGGGGGCCCTGGGGGAGGGGTAGCAATGCCACCGGAGCGTCGCACCGGGACCTCATACATGCAGGGTGGTGTGGTGGCATGTCCGAGGAGGCGGCACGCGTCTTCGGGTTGTGCCCCCCCCTCACGGACGGCGATGACACGGTAGTAGACGATCTGCGGTAACGATGCAGCGTGAATATTGTTAAATACTCGGAGCGCGATAAAATCATAAGTTTTTTACATGACGTGGGGACATGTGCTGTAGGACTTATGGTAATTTTTCATAATTGTTCGTGATGGAGAAGTATCTGAACAATTCCCTCTACGAGGATTGCTCTTCGCGTGTCTACGACTGTGGCCGGCGGCCTCCGGGGGCTAGCATGCCGCCAAATCTTGCGTAGGCGGCCTCTCACGAGTCTGGAAGTGTTGTGGCGGGTGCAAACGCCTGGCACGCGTCTCCGAGGTGTGCCCCCCTCACGGACGGCGCCGCCGCCGGCACCTGGAGGGGGGGAAACGGACGCGTCGGGTCTACGCGGAGGGGATCTTGCTGTGGGTTTGGCCCGGATGTTGCTCCAAAGTGTTCCTATGGGCTGACCTAACACAACCGGGTGGATAGGTCCACTGCTCAAAGCCCGTCCGTGCAAAGTCAAAGGGCTAGATCCCGTGGTCAAACGCTACAGGGTTAGACGGGGCGGGGGCCCTGGGGGG
>NW_025228383.1:20835-21130 GCF_018294505.1 Triticum aestivum | reverse complement strand
CCAAAGTGTTCCTATGGGCTGACCTAACACAACCGGGTGGATAGGTCCACTGCTCAAAGCCCGTCCATGCAAAGTCAAAGGGCTAGATCCCGTATACAAACGCTACAGGGTTAGACGGGGCGGGGGCCCTGGGGGGGTAGCAATGCCACCCGAGCGTCGCACCGGGCCCTCATACATGCGGGGTGGTGTGGTGGCATGTCCAAAGAGGCGGCACGCGTCTCCGAGGTGTGCCCCCCTCACGGACGGCGCCGCCGCCGGCACCTGGAGGGGGGAAACGGATGCGTCGGGTCTACAC
>NW_025228383.1:18715-20309 GCF_018294505.1 Triticum aestivum | reverse complement strand
GGCGCCGCCGCCGGCACCTGGAGGGGGGAAACGGACGCGTCGGGTCTACACGGAGGGGATCTTGCTGTGGGTCTGGCCCGAATGTTGCTCCAAAGTGTTCCTATGGGATGACGTAACACAACCGGATGGATAGGTCCACTGCTCAAAGCCCGTCCGTGCAAAGTAAAAGGGCTAGATCCCGTGGTCAAACGCTACAGGGTTAGGCGGGACGGTGGCCCTGGGGGGGATAGCCATGCCACTCGAGCGTCGCACCGGGCCCTCATACATGCGGGGTGGTGTGGTGGCATGTCCGAAGAGGCGGCACGCATCTCCGAGGTGTGCCCCCCCTCACGGACGGCGATGACACGGTAGTTGACGTTCTACGGTAACGATGCGGCGTGAATATTATTAAATACTCAGAGCGCGATAAAATCATGAGTTTTTTACACGACGTGGGCACATATGCTGTAGGACTGATGGGAATTTTTCATAATTGTTCGTGATGGAGAATTAACTGAACAATTCCGTCTACGCGGATTGCTCTTCGCGTGTCTACGACTGTGGCCGGCGGCCTCCGGTGGCTAGCATGCCGCCAAATCTTGTGTAGGCGGTCTCTCACAAGTCTGGAAGTGTTGTGGCGTGTGCATACGCCCTGTGGCGGGTGCAAATGCCCGGCACGCGTCTCCGGGGTGTGCCCCCCGTCACGAACGGCGCCGCCGCCGGCATCTGGAGGGGGAAAACGGACGCGTCGGGTCTACACGGATGGGATGTTGCTGTGGGTCTGGCCCGGTTGTTGCTCGAAAGTGTTCCTATGGGCTGACCTAACACAACCGGGTGGAGAGGTCCACTGCTCAAAGCCCTTCCGTGCAAAGTCAAAGGGCTAGATCCCGTGGTCAAACGCTACAGGGTTAGGCGGGACGGGGGCCCTGGGGGAGGGGTAGCAATGCCACCGGAGCGTCGCACCGGGACCTCATACATGCAGGGTGGTGTGGTGGCATGTCCGAAGAGGCGGCACGCGTCTCCGGGTTGTGCCCCCCCCCTCACGGACGGCGATGACACGGTAGTAGACGATCTGCGGTAACGATGCAGCGTGAATATTGTTAAATACTCGGAGCGCGATAAAATCATAAGTTTTTTACATGACGTGGGGACATGTGCTGTAGGACTTATGGTAATTTTTCATAATTGTTCGTGATGGAGAAGTATCTGAACAATTCCCTCTACGAGGATTGCTCTTCGCGTGTCTACGACTGTGGCCGGCGGCCTCCGGGGGCTAGCATGCCGCCAAATCTTGCGTAGGCAGCCTCTCACGAGTCTGGAAGTGTTGTGGCGGGTGCAAACGCCTGGCACGCGTCTCCGAGGTGTGCCCCCCTCACGGACGGCGCCGCCGCCGGCACCTGGAGGGGGGGAAACGGACGCGTCGGGTCTACGCGGAGGGGATCTTGCTGTGGGTTTGGCCCGGATGTTGCTCCAAAGTGTTCCTATGGGCTGACCTAACACAACCGGGTGGATAGGTCCACTGCTCAAAGCCCGTCCGTGCAAATTCAAAGGGCTAGATCCCGTGGTCAAACGCTACAGGGTTAGACGGGGCGGGGGCCCTGGGGGGGTAGCAATG
>NW_025228383.1:16794-18413 GCF_018294505.1 Triticum aestivum | reverse complement strand
GAGGGGATCTTGCTGTGGGTCTGGCCCGAATGTTGCTCCAAAGTGTTCCTATGGGATGACGTAACACAGCCGGATGGATAGGTCCACTGCTCAAAGCCCGTCCGTGCAAAGTCAAAGGGCTAGATCCCGTGGTCAAACGCTACAGGGTTAGGCAGGACGGGGGCCCTGGGGGGGATAGCCATGCCACTCGAGCGTCGCACCGGGCCCTCATACAAGCGGGGTGGTGTGGTGGCATGTCCGAAGAGGCGGCACGCATCTCCGAGGTGTGCCCCCCCTCACGGACGGCGATGACACGGTAGTTGACGTTCTGCGGTAACGATGCGTCGTGAATATTATTAAATACTCGGAGCGCGATAAAATCATGAGTTTTTTACACGACGTGGGCACATATGCTGTAGGACTGATGGGAATTTTTCATAATTGTTCGTGATGGAGAATTAACTGAACAATTCCGTCTACGCGGATTGCTCTTCGCGTGTCTACGACTGTGGCCGGCGGCCTCCGGTGGCTAGCATGCCGTCAAATCTTGTGTAGGCGGCCTCTCACAAGTCTGGAAGTGTTGTGGCGGGTGCATACGCCCTGTGGCGGGTGCAAATGCCCGGCACGCGTCTCCGGGGTGTGCCCCCCGTCACGGACGGCGCCGCCGCCGGCATCTGGAGGGGGGAAACGGACGCGTCGGGTCTACACGGAGGGGATGTTGCTGTGGGTCTGGCCCGGTTGTTGCTCGAAAGTGTTCCTATGGGCTGACCTAACACAACCGGGTGGAGAGGTCCACTGCTCAAAGCCCTTCCGTGCAAAGTCAAAGGGCTAGATCCCGTGGTCAAACGCTACAGGGTTAGGCGGGACGGGGGCCCTGGGGGAGGGGTAGCAATGCCACCGGAGCGTCGCACCGGGACCACATACATGCAGGGTGGTGTGGTGGCATGTCCGAAGAGGCGGCACGCGTCTCCAGGTTGTGCCCCCCCCTCACGGACGGCGATGACATGGTAGTAGACGATCTGCGGTAACGATGCAGCGTGAATATTGTTAAATACTCGGAGCGCGATAAAATCATAAGTTTTTTACATGACGTGGGGACATGTGCTGTAGGACTTATGGTAATTTTTCATAATTGTTCGTGATGGAGAAGTATCTGAACAATTCCCTCTACGAGGATTGCTCTTCGCGTGTCTACGACTGTGGCCGGCGGCCTCCGGGGGCTAGCATGCCGCCAAATCTTGCGTAGGCGGCCTCTCACGAGTCTGGAAGTGTTGTGGTGGGTGCAAACGCCTGGCACGCGTCTCCGAGGTGTGCCCCCCTCATGGACGGTGCCGCCGCCGGCACCTGGAGGGGGGGAAACGGACGCGTCGGGTCTACGCGGAGGGGATCTTGCTGTGGGTTTGGCCCGGATGTTGCTCCAAAGTGTTCCTATGGGCTGACCAAACACAACCGGGTGGATAGGTCCACTGCTCAAAGCCCGTCCGTGCAAAGTCAAAGGGCTAGATCCCGTGGTCAAACGCTACAGGGTTAGACGGGGCGGGGGCCCTGGGGGGTAGCAATGCCACCCGAGCGTCGCACCGGGCACTCATACATGCGGGGTGGTGTGGTGGCATGTCCAAAGAGGCGGCACGCGTCTCCGA
>NW_025228383.1:14433-15314 GCF_018294505.1 Triticum aestivum | reverse complement strand
CCCCCTCAGGGACGGCGCCGCCGCCGGCACCTAGAGGGGGGAAACGGACACGTCAGGTCTACACGGAGGGGATCTTGCTGTGGGTCTGGCCAGGATGTTGCTCCAAAGTGTTCCTATGGGCTGACCTAACACAACCGGGTGGAGAGGTCCACTGGTCAAAGCCCGTCCGTGCAAAGTCAAAGGGCTAGATCCCGTGGTCAAACGCTACAGGGTTAGGCGGGACGGGGGCCCTGGGGGGGGTAGCAATGCCACCGGAGCGTTGCACCGGGACCTCATACATGTGGGGTGGTGTGGTGGCATGTCCGAAGAGGCGGCACGCGTC
This sequence comes from Triticum aestivum, assembly GCF_018294505.1. Taxonomy (NCBI): domain Eukaryota; kingdom Viridiplantae; phylum Streptophyta; class Magnoliopsida; order Poales; family Poaceae; genus Triticum; species Triticum aestivum. Next base: position 14,992 of record NW_025228383.1, on the reverse strand, counting down.
TCCGGGTTGTGCCCCCCTCACGGACAGCGGTGACACGGTAGTAGACGTTCTGCGGTAACGATGCGGCGTGAATATTATTAAATACTTGGAGCGCGATAAAATCATGAGTTTTTTACACGACGTGGGCACATGTGTTGTATGACTGATGGTAATTTTTCATAATTGTTCGTGATGGAGAAGTATCTGAACAATTCCCTCTACGAGGATTGCTCTTCGCGTGTCTACGACTGTCGCCGGCGGCCTCCGGGGCCTAGCATGCCGCCAAATCTTGCGTAGGCGGCCTCTCACAAGTCTAGAAGGGTTGTGGCGGGTGCAAACGCCCGGCACGTGTCTCCGAGGTGTGCCCCCCTCACGGACGGCACCGCCGCCGACACGTAGAGGGGGGGAAACGGACGCGTCGGGTCTACACGGAGGGGATCTTGCTGTGGGTTTGGCCCGGATGTTGCTCCAAAGCGTTCCTATGGGCTGACCTAACACAACCCGGTGGATAGGTCCACTGCTCAAAGCCCGTCCGTGCAAAGTCAAAGGGCTAGATCCCATGGTCAAACGCTATAGGGTT
>NW_025228383.1:13145-14423 GCF_018294505.1 Triticum aestivum | reverse complement strand
GAAGGGTTGTGGCGGGTGCAAACGCCCGGCACGTGTCTCCGAGGTGTGCCCCCCTCACGGACGGCACCGCCGCCGACACCTAGAGGGGGGGAAACGGACGCGTCGGGTCTACACGGAGGGGATCTTGCTGTGGGTTTGGCCCGGATGTTGCTCCAAAGCGTTCCTATGGGCTGACCTAACACAACCCGGTGGATAGGTCCACTGCTCAAAGCCCGTCCGTGCAAAGTCAAAGGGCTAGATCCCATGGTCAAACGCTATAGGGTTAGATGGGACGGGGGCCCTGGGGGGTAGCAATGCCACCCGAGCGTCGCACCGGGCCCTCATACATGCTGGGTGGTGTGCTGGCATGTTCGAAGAGGCGGCACGCGTCTCCGGGGTGTGCCCCCCTCACGGACGGCGCCGCCGCCGGCACCTGGAGGGGGGAAACGGACGCGTCGGGTCTACACGGAGGGGATCTTGCTGTGGGTCTGGCCCGGATGTTGCTCCAAAGTGTTCCTACGGGCTGACCTAACACAATCGGGTGGAGAGGTCCACTGGTCAAAGCCCGTCCGTGCAAAGTCAAAGGGCTAGATCCCGTGGTCAAACGCTACAGGGTTAGGCGGGACGGGGGCCCTAGGGGCTAGCAATGCCACCGGAGCGTCGCACTGGGACCTCATACATGCGGGGTGGTGTGGTGGCATGTCCGAAGAGGCGGTACGCGTCTCCGGGTATGCCCCCCTCACGGACGGTGATGACACGGTAGTAGACGTTCTGCGGTAACGATGCGGCCTGAATATTATTAAATACTCGGAGCGCGATAAAATCATGAGGTTTTTACACGACGTGGGCACATGTGTTGTATGACTGATGGTAATTTTTCATAATTGTTCGTGATGGAGAAGTATCTGAACAATTCCCTCTACGAGGATTGCTCTTCACGTGTCTACGACTGTTGTCGGCGGCCTCCGGGGGCTAGCATGCCGCCAAATCTTGCGTAGGCGGCCTCTCACAAGTCTGGAAGTGTTGTGGCGGGTGCAAACGCCCGGCACGTGTCTCCGAGGTGTGCCCCCCCTCACGGAAGGCACCGCCGCCGACACCTAGAGGGGGGAAACGGACGCGTCAGGTCTACACGGAGGGGATCTTGCTGTGGATTTGGCCCGGATGTTGCTCCAAACTGTTCCTATGGGCTAACCTAACACAACTGGGTGGATAGGTCCAATGCTCAAAGCCCGTCCGTGCAAAGTCAAAGGGCTAGATCCTGTGGTCAAACGCTACAGGGTTAGACGGGATGGGGGCCCT
>NW_025228383.1:12343-12789 GCF_018294505.1 Triticum aestivum | reverse complement strand
GCTACAGGGTTAGGCGGGACAGGGGCCCTAGGGGGGTAGCAATGCCACTCGAGCGTCGCACCGGGCCCTCATACAAGCGGGGTGGTGTGGTGGCATGTTCGAAGAGGCGGCACGCGTCTCCGAGGTGTGCCCCCCTCTCACGGACGGCGCCGCCGCCGGCACCTTGAGGGGGGAAACGGAAGCGTCGGGTCTACACGGAGGGGATCTTGCTGTGGGTCTGGCACGGATGTTGCTCCAAAGTGTTCCTATGGGCTGACCTAGCACAACTGGGTGGAGAGGTCCACTGGTCAAATCCCGTCCGTGCAAAGTCAAAGGGCTAGATCCCGTGGTCAAACGCTACAGGGTTAGGCGGGACGGGTGCCCTGGGGGGTAGCAATGCCACCGGAGCGTGGCACCGGGACCTCATACATGCGGGGTGGTGTGGTGGCATGTCCGAAGAGGCGGCA
>NW_025228383.1:10507-12146 GCF_018294505.1 Triticum aestivum | reverse complement strand
ACATGCGGTGTGGTGTGGTGGCATGTTCGAAGAGGCGGCACGCGTCTCCGAGGTGTGCCCCCCTCTCACGGACGGCGCCGCCGCCGGCACCTTGAGGGGGGAAACGGACGCGTCGGGTCTACACGGAGGGGATCTTGCTGTGGGTCTGGCACGGATGTTGCTCCAAAGTGTTCCTATGGGCTGACCTAGCACAACTGGGTGGAGAGGTCCACTGGTCAAAGCCCGTCCGTGCAAAGTCAAAGGGCTAGATCCCGTGGTCAAACGCTACAGGGTTAGGCGGGACGGGTGCCCTGGTGGGTAGAATGCCACCGGAGCGTGGCACCGGGACCTCATACATGCGGGGTGGTGTGGTGGCATGTCCGAAGAGGCGGCACGCGTCTCCGGGTTGTGCCCCCCCTCACGGACGGCGATGACACGGTAGTAGACGTTCTGCGGTAACGATGCGGCGTGAATATTATTAAATACTCGGAGCGCGATAAAATCATGAGTTTTTTACACGACGTGGGCACATGTGTTGTAGGACTGATGGTAATTTTCATAATTGTTCGTGATGGAGAAGTATCCGAACAATTCCCTCTACGCGGATCGCTCTTCGCGTGTCTACGACTGTGGCCGGCGGCCTCCGGGGGCTAGCATGCCACCAAATATTGCATAGGCGGCCTCTCACAAGTCTGGAAGTGTTGTGGCGGGTGCAAACGCTCGGCACGCGTCTCCGGAATGTGCCTCCCCTCACGGACGGCGCCGTCGCCGGCACCTGGAGGGGGAAACGGACACGTCGGGTCTACACGGAGGGGATCTTGCTGTGGGTCTGGCCCGGATGTTGCTCCAAAGTGTTCCAATGGGCTGAACTAACACAACCGGGTGGAGAAGTCCACTGGTCAAAGCTCGTCCGTGCAACGTCAAAGGGCTAGATCCCGTGGTCAAACGCTACAAGGTTAGGCGGCACGGGGGCCCTGGGGGGGTAGCAATGCCACCGGAGCGTCGCACCGGGACCTCATACATGCAGGGTGGTGTGGTGGCATGTCCGAAGAGGCGGCACGCGTCTCCGGGTTGTGCCCCCCCCCTCACGGACGGCGATGAAAAGGTAGTAGACGATCTGCGGTAACGATGCAGCGTGAATATTGTTAAATACTCGGAGCGCGATAAAATCATAAGTTTTTTACATGACGTGGGGACATGTGCTGTAGGACTTATGGTAATTTTTCATAATTGTTCGTGATGGAGAAGTATCTGAACAATTCCCTCTACGAGGATTACTCTTCGCGTGTCTACGACTGTGGCCGGCGGCCTCCGGGGGCTAGCATGCCGCCAAATCTTGCGTAGGCAGCCTCTCACGAGTCTGGAAGTGTTGTGGCGGGTGCAAACGCCTGGCACGCGTCTCCGAGGTGTGCCCCCCTCACGGACGGCGCCGCCGCCGGCACCTGGAGGGGGGGAAACGGACGCGTCGGGTCTACGCGGAGGGGATCTTGCTGTGGGTTTGGCCCGGATGTTGCTCCAAAGTGTTCCTATGGGCTGACCTAACACAACCGGGTGGATAGGTCCACTGCTCAAAGCCCGTCCGTGCAAATTCAAAGGGCTAGATCCCGTGGTCAAACGCTACAGGGTTAGACGGGGCGGGGGCCCTGGGGGGGTAGCAATG
>NW_025228383.1:9745-10497 GCF_018294505.1 Triticum aestivum | reverse complement strand
ATGGGCTGACCTAGCACAACTGGGTGGAGAGGTCCACTGGTCAAAGCCCGTCCGTGCAAAGTCAAAGGGCTAGATCCCGTGGTCAAACGCTACAGGGTTAGGCGGGACGGGTGCCCTGGGGGGTAGCAATGCCACCGGAGCGTGGCACCGGGACCTCATACATGCGGGGTGGTGTGGTGGCATGTCCGAAGAGGCGGCACGCGTCTCCGGGTTGTGCCCCCCCTCACGGACGGCGATGACACGGTAGTAGACGTTCTGCGGTAACGATGCGGCGTGAATATTATTAAATACTCGGAGCGCGATAAAATCATGAGTTTTTTACACGACGTGGGCACATGTGTTGTAGGACTGATGGTAATTTTCATAATTGTTCGTGATGGAGAAGTATCCGAACAATTCCCTCTACGCGGATCGCTCTTCGCGTGTCTACGACTGTGGCCGGCGGCCTCCGGGGGCTAGCATGCCACAAAATATTGCATAGGCGGCCTCTCACAAGTCTGGAAGTGTTGTGGCGGGTGCAAACGCTCGGCACGCGTCTCCGGAGTGTGCCTCCCCTCACGGACGGCGCCGCCGCCGGCACCTGGAGGGGGAAACGGACACGTCGGGTCTATACGGAGGGGATCTTGCTGTGGGTCTGGCCCGGATGTTGCTCCAAAGTGTTCCAATGGGCTGACCTAACACAACCGGGTGGAGAAGTCCACTGGTCAAAGCTCGTCCGTGCAACGTCAAAGGGCTAGATCCCGTGGTCAAAC
>NW_025228383.1:8306-9165 GCF_018294505.1 Triticum aestivum | reverse complement strand
GCATGTTCGAAGAGGCGGCACGCGTCTCCGGGGTGTGCCCCCCTCACGGACGGCGCCGCCGCCGGCACCTGGAGGGGGGAAACGGACGCGTCGGGTCTACACGGAGGGGATCTTGCTGTGGGTCTGGCCCGGATGTTGCTCCAAAGTGTTCCTACGGGCTGACCTAACACAATCGGGTGGAGAGGTCCACTGGTCAAAGCCCGTCCGTGCAAAGTCAAAGGGCTAGATCCCGTGGTCAAACGCTACAGGGTTAGGCGGGACGGGGGCCCTAGGGGCTAGCAATGCCACCGGAGCGTCGCACTGGGACCTCATACATGCGGGGTGGTGTGGTGGCATGTCCGAAGAGGCGGTACGCGTCTCCGGGTATGCCCCCCTCACGGACGGCGATGACACGGTAGTAGACGTTCTGCGGTAACGATGCGGCCTGAATATTATTAAATACTCGGAGCGCGATAAAATCATGAGGTTTTTACACGACGTGGGCACATGTGTTGTATGACTGATGGTAATTTTTCATAATTGTTCGTGATGGAGAAGTATCTGAACAATTCCCTCTACGAGGATTGCTCTTCACGTGTCTACGACTGTTGTCGGCGGCCTCCGGGGGCTAGCATGCCGCCAAATCTTGCGTAGGCGGCCTCTCACAAGTCTGGAAGTGTTGTGGCGGGTGCAAACGCCCGGCACGTGTCTCCGAGGTGTGCCCCCCCTCACGGAAGGCACCGCCGCCGACACCTAGAGGGGGGAAACGGACGCGTCAGGTCTACACGGAGGGGAACTTGCTGTGGATTTGGCCCGGATGTTGCTCCAAACTGTTCCTATGGGCTAACCTAACACAACTGGGTGGATAGGTCCAATGCTC
>NW_025228383.1:4931-5856 GCF_018294505.1 Triticum aestivum | reverse complement strand
ATCTTCGAAGAGGCGGCACGCGTCTCCGAGGTGTGCCCCCCTCTCACGGACGGCGCCGCCGCCGGCACCTTGAGGGGGGAAACGGACACGTCGGGTCTACACGGAGGGGATCTTGCTGTGGGTCTGGCACGGATGTTGCTCCAAAGTGTTCCTATGGGCTGACCTAGCACAACTGGGTGGAGAGGTCCACTGGTCAAAGCCGGTCCGTGCAAAGTCAAAGGGCTAAATCCCGTGGTCAAACGCTACAGGGTTAGGCGGGACGGGTGCCCTGGGGGGTAGCAATGCCACCGGAGCGGGGGACCGGGACCTCATACATGCGGGGTGGTGTGGTGGCATGTCCGAAGAGGCGGCACGCGTCTTCGGGTTGTGCCCCCCCTCACGGACGGCGATGACACGGTAGTAGACGTTCTGCGGTAACGATGCGGCGTGAATATTATTAAATACTCGGAGCGCGATAAAATCATGAGTTTTTTACACGACGTGGGCACATGTGTTGTAGGACTGATGGTAATTTTCATAATTGTTCGTGATGGAGAAGTATCCGAACAATTCCCTCTACGCGGATCGCTCTTCGCGTGTCTACGACTGTGGCCGGCGGCCTCCGGGGGCTAGCATGCCACCAAATATTGCATAGGCGGCCTCTCACAAGTCTGGAAGTGTTGTGGCGGGTGCAAACGCTCGGCACGCGTCTCCGGGGTGTGCCCCCCCTCACGGACGGCGCCGCCGCCGGCACCTGGAGGGGGAAACGTACACGTCGGGTCTACACGGAGGGGATCTTGCTGTGGGTCTGGCCCGGATGTTGCTCCAAAGTGTTCTAATGGGCTGACCTAACACAACCGGGTGGAGAAGTCCACTGGTCAAAGCCCGTCCGTGCAACGTCAAAGGGCTAGATCCCGTGGTCAAACGCTACAAGGTTAGGCGGCAC
>NW_025228383.1:2240-3706 GCF_018294505.1 Triticum aestivum | reverse complement strand
TATCTTCTGTGGGTCTAGCACGGATGTTGCTCCAAAGTGTTCCTATGGGCTGACCTAGCACAACCCGGTGGAGAGGTCCACTGGTCAAAGCCCGTCCGTGCAAAGTCAAAGGGCTAGATCCCGTGGTCAAACGCTACAGTGTTAGGCGGGACGGGGGCCCTAGGGGGTAGCAATGCCACCGGAGCATCGCACCGGGACCTCATACATGCGGGGTGGTATGGTGGCATGTCCGAAGAGGCGGCACGCGTCTCCGGGTTGTGCCCCCCCCCCTCACGGACGGCGATGACACGGTAGTAGACGTTCTGCGGTAACGATGCAGCGTGAATATTGTTAAATACTCGGAGCGCGATAAAATCATAAGTTTTTTACACGACGTGGGGACATGTGCTGTAGGACTTATGGTAATTTTTCATAATTGTTCGTGATGGAGAAGTATCTGAACAATTCCCTCTACGAGGATTGCTCTTCGCGTGTCTACGACTGTGGCCGGCGGCCTCCGGGGGCTAGCATGCCGCCAAATCTTGCGTAGGCGGCCTCTCACAAGTCTGGAAGTGTTGTGGCGGGTGCAAACGCCTGGCACGCGTCTCTGAGGTGTGCCCCCCCTCACGGACGGCGCCGCCGCCGGCACCTGGAGGGGGGAAACGGACGCGTCGGGTCTACGCGGAGGGGATCTTGCTGTGGGTCTGGCCCGGATGTTGCTCCAAAGTGTTCCTATGGGCTGACCTAACACAACCGGGTGGATAGGTCCACTGGTCAAAGCCCGTCCGTGCAAAGTCAAAGGGCTAGATCCCGTGGTCAAACGCTACAGGGTTAGGCGGGACGGGGGCCCTGGGGGGGTAGCAATGCCACCGGAGCGTCGCACTGGGACCTCATACATGCGGGGTGGTGTGGTGGCATGTCCGAAGAGGCGGTACGCGTCTCCGGGTATGCCCCCCTCACGGACGGCGGTGACACGGTAGTAGACGTTCTGCGGTAACGATGCGGCGTGAATATTATTAAATACTTGGAGCGCGATAAAATCATGAGTTTTTTACACGACGTGGGCACATGTGTTGTATGACTGATGGTAATTTTTCATAATTGTTCGTGATGGAGAAGTATCTGAACAATTCCCTCTACGAGGATTGCTCTTCACGTGTCTACGACTGTTGTCGGCGGCCTCCGGGGGCTAGCATGCCGCCAAATCTTGCGTAGGCGGCCTCTCACAAGTCTGGAAGTGTTGTGGCGGGTGCGAACGCCCGGCACGTGTCTCCGAGGTGTGCCCCCCCTCACGGAAGGCACCGCCGCCGACACCTAGAGGGGGGAAATGGACGCGTCGGGTCTACACGGAGGGGATCTTGCTGTGGGTTTGGCCCGGATGTTGCTCCAAACTGTTCCTATGGGCTAACCTAACACAACTTGGTGGATAGGTCCAATGCTCAAAGCCCGTCCGTGCAAAGTCAAAGGGCTAGATCCCGTGGTCAAAC
>NW_025228383.1:0-961 GCF_018294505.1 Triticum aestivum | reverse complement strand
ACATGCGGTGTGGTGTGGTGGCATGTTCGAAGAGGCGGCACGCGTCTCCGAGGTGTGCCCCCCTCTCACGGACGGCGCCGCCGCCGGCACCTTGAGGGGGGAAACGGACGCGTCGGGTCTACACGGAGGGGATCTTGCTGTGGGTCTGGCACGGATGTTGCTCCAAAGTGTTCCTATGGGCTGACCTAGCACAACTGGGTGGAGAGGTCCACTGGTCAAAGCCCGTCCGTGCAAAGTCAAAGGGCTAGATCCCGTGGTCAAACGCTACAGGGTTAGGCGGGACGGGTGCCCTGGGGGGTAGCAATGCCACCGGAGCTTGGCACCGGGACCTCATACATGCGGGGTGGTGTGGTGGCATGTCCGAAGAGGCGGCACGCGTCTCCGGGTTGTGCCCCCCCTCACGGACGGCGATGACACGGTAGTAGACGTTCTGCGGTAACGATGCGGCGTGAATATTATTAAATACTCGGAGCGCGATAAAATCATGAGTTTTTTACACGACGTGGGCACATGTGTTGTAGGACTGATGGTAATTTTCATAATTGTTCGTGATGGAGAAGTATCCGAACAATTCCCTCTACGCGGATCGCTCTTCGCGTGTCTACGACTGTGGCCGGCGGCCTCCGGGGGCTAGCATGCCACCAAATATTGCATAGGCGGCCTCTCACAAGTCTGGAAGATTTGTGGCGGGTGCAAACGCTCGGCACGCGTCTCCGGGGTGTGCCCCCCCTCACGGACGGCGCCGCCGCCGGCACCTGGAGGGGGAAACGGACACGTCGGGTCTACACGGAGGGGATCTTGCTGTGGGTCTGGCCCGGATGTTGCTCCTAAGTGTTCCAATGGGCTGACCTAACACAACCGGGTGGAGAAGTCCACTGGTCAAAGCCCGTCCGTGCAACGCCAAAGGGCTAGATCCCGTGGTCAAACGCTACAAGGTTAGGCGGCACGGGGGCCCTGGGGG
>NW_025228382.1:66142-66712 GCF_018294505.1 Triticum aestivum | reverse complement strand
GCGGCTTGGCCGGAGCAGAGCCGCGGCAGGGAACGGGCAGCGGCGGCCACGGACGTAGCAGCCGTAGGCAGGGGCGGTGTCGTCCGCGCGCGTACGGCGGGGCAGCAGTAGCGTGGCGGAGCCAGTGCGGCGAGCGGCGGAGCAAGGCGGTGGTCGGAGCGGGCGTGAGGTGCGGGAGAGAGGGGAGGTGGAGGCCGGGCCTCACCGCGGGGGGGTAGGGTCCAGGGCAGCGGGGCTCGGGGAGGTAGACGAGGACGACGGCGGCGTGGAGGAGGCAGCCTGGCGAGGAGGGGCTTGACGAATCCGGCGAGGGCAGTGACGTGCGCGGTCGTCGGGGCTGAGGACGTGGACGACGAGGTCCAGCGGCGACGGGGTGGCGACGGCGAAGCAGTGGCGGGATGAGGCAGAGACGGTGTGCGGCGGCGGCGTCGGGGGCGCCCGGGGTGCGGCCCAGATCCAGTCGGGGAGGTCGAGGTGGAGGACGGGGCGTCAGGGCGTCGAGCGACGCCGGCGACGGCAAGGGGCGACGGAGCGCCGTGGTGGCGCCGAAGGCGGCGGTCGGGGTCGAGG
>NW_025228382.1:64627-66079 GCF_018294505.1 Triticum aestivum | reverse complement strand
ACGGGGTGGCGACGGCGAAGCAGTGGCGGGATGAGGCAGAGACGGTGTGCGGCGACGGCGTCGGGGGCGCCCGGGGTGCGGCCCAGATCCAGTCGGGGAGGTCGAGGTGGAGGACGGGGCGTCAGGGCGTCGAGCGACGCCGGCGACGGCAAGGGGCGACGGAGCGCCGTGGTGGCGCCGAAGGCGGCGGTCGGGGTCGAGGGCGAGGCCCTGGATCCAGAAGGGAGCGGGCAGAGGAGGGGCGAGGGGAGAGGGGATCGGGGGGTGGGGGGGTTGTGCTGTCGTGGGCTAGGGTTACGGAGTAGTGGGGGGTAGTAGTGGGTTAGGTGGACCGGGGTGGGCCGGCCTGTTGGGCGGCCTGGTCGGCCAGCTGGGCCGTTTGGGCCGGGCGGGCTCTTTTTCTTTTCTTTTTGTTTTACTTTGTCTTATTTTTCCTTTTCTGTTTTGGCTAATTATCTGGGCACCAAGTGAGTTTTGTAAAATAAGATAGCTGGCCCACAAATCACAGCACAATATACCTTACCACCAAAAACTAGTTTGGGGTAAATATCATTTCATATTTATTTTGTATTAATAAAAAGGTTATTAATTAATGTTTTCAGCCACTGTTTGAGGATGTTTAAGTCACCTATCAAATTTCAATAATGTGCTTTACTATTTTATCATAGCCTCTGATTTATCTACTATTTATTGAACATTTTAGTTTTAGTATTTGAAAAGTTTTATTTTCCACTTTTAAATTTAATTGAAGTTTGAAATAGGAGTTTGAAAAGGAATGTGATTCAAATGTGATCAAGCCCTGTTTAGCAACATGATTAGCTTAATCACAGGGAGTTACTGTAGCATGATTCTCGGGGTGTTACACATGGTATCATCATTTCATCCACACAGCATGTGCAAGAAAGTTGAGAGGGTTACGCAAAAACTGGATGCACTTCGTGTACAAAACGAACAATCTCTTTCAAAGTATCAGGATTTCATCCGGAAACTCATCTTTTACAAAGGGATTTCATTTTTTAAAACTTATTTGAACTCCTGACTTTTTCTGTGTTCAAAATGCAAAATTCAAAGCCACATCATCATTTTTCAATCCTTTCTGACTGCATTTGTTATTTTTCAAGCATTTACTAATTATTTTGAGCTATAAGACCCTAAAATTGAAAAGCATTTCAAATAAACTCTGAAAAGGTTGAAAGTTGGCATGGTATCATCATTTCATCCACATAGCATGTGCAAGAAAGTTCAGAGGGTTACAACAAAAACTGGATGCACTTCGTGTACAAAACGAAAAATCTCTTTCAAAGTATCAGGATTTCATCCGGAAACTTGTCTGTTACAAAGGGATTTTATTTTTTAAAACTTATTTGAACTCCTGACTTTTTGTGTGTTCAAAATGCACCATTCAAAGCCACATCATCATTTTTTAATCCTTTCTGACTTCATTTGTTATTT
>NW_025228382.1:56520-57413 GCF_018294505.1 Triticum aestivum | reverse complement strand
GTTGAAAGTTGGCATTGTATCATCATTTCATCCACATAGCATGTGCAAGAAAGTTGAGAGGGTTACGGCAAAAACTGGATGCACTTCGTGTACAAAACGAAAAATCTCTTTCAAAGTATCAGGATTTCATCCGGAAACTTGTCTGTTACAAAGGGATTTTATTTTTTAAAACTTATTTGAACTCCTGACTTTTTGTGTGTTCAAAATGCACCATTCAAAGCCACATCATCATTTTTCAATCCTTTCTGACTTCATTTGTTATTTTTCATGCATTTACTAATTATTTTGAGCTATAAGACCCTAAAATTGAAAAGCAATTCAAATGAACTCTGAAAAGGTTGAAAGTTGGCATGGTATCATCATTTCATCCACATAGCATGTGCAAGAAAGTTGAGAGGCTTACGGCAAAAACTGGATGAATTTCGTGTACAAAACGGACAATCTCTTTCAGAGTATCAGGATTTCATCCGGAAACTCGTCTGTTACAAAGGTATTTCGTTTTTTAAAACTTATTTGAACTCCTGACTTTTTGTGTGTTCAAAATGCACCATGCAAAGCCACATCATCATTTTTCAATCCTTTCTGACTTCATTTGTTATTTTCATGCATTTACTAATTATTTGGAGCTATAAGACCCTAAAATAGAAAAGCATTTCAATTGAACTCTGAAATGGTTGAAAGTTGGCATTGTATCATCATTTCATCCACATAGCATGTGCAAGAAAGTTGAGAGGGTTACGGCAAAAACTGGATGCACTTCGTGTACAAAACGGATAATCTCTTTCAAAGTATCAGGATTTCATCCGGAAACTCGTCTGTTAAAAAGGGATTTCATTTTTTAGAACTTATTTGAACTCCTGACTTTTTGTGTGTTCAAAATGCACCATTCAAAG
>NW_025228382.1:55748-56510 GCF_018294505.1 Triticum aestivum | reverse complement strand
ACAATCTCTTTCAAAGTATCAGGATTTCATCCGGAAACTCGTCTGTTACAAAGGGATTTCATTTTCTAAACCTTATTTGAACTCCTGACTTTTTGTGTGTTCAAAATGCACCATTCAAAGCCACATCATCATTTTTCAATCCTTTCTGACTTCATTTTTTATTTTTCATGCATTTACTAATTATTTTGAGCTATAAGACCCTAAAATTGAAAAGCATTTCAAATGAACTCTGAAAAGGTTGAAAGTTGGCATGATATCATCCTTTCATCCACATAGCATGTGCAAGAAAGTTGAGAGGGTTACGGCAAAAACTGGATGCACTTCGTGTACAAAACGGACAATCTCTTTCAAAGTATCAGGATTTCATCCGGAAACTCGTCTGTTACAAAGGGATTTCATTTTTTTAAACTTATTTGAACAGCTGACTTTTTGTGTGTTCAAAATGCACCATTCAAAGCCACATCATCATTTTTCAATCCTTTCTGACTTCATTTGTTATTTTTCATGCATTTACTAATTATTTTGAGCTATAAGACCCTAAAATTGAAAAGCATTTCAAATGAACTCTGAAAAGGTTGAAAGTTGGCATGATATCATCATTTCATCCACATAGCATGTGCAAGAAAGTTGAGAGGGTTACGGCAAAAACTGGATGCACTTCGTGTACAAAACGGACAATCTCTTTCAAAGTATCAGGATTTCATCCGGAAACTCGTCTGTTACAAAGGGATTTCATTTTCTAAACCTTATTTGAACTCCTGA
>NW_025228382.1:53502-54013 GCF_018294505.1 Triticum aestivum | reverse complement strand
TAATCCTTTCTGACTTCATTTGTTATTTTTCATGCATTTACTAATTATTTTGAGCTATAAGACCCTAAAATTGAAAAGCATTTCAAATGAACTCTGAAAAGGTTGAAAGTTGGCTTGGTATCATCATTTCATCCACATAGCATGTGCAAGAAAGTTGAGAGGCTTACGGCAAAAACTGGATGAATTTCGTGTACAAAACGGACAATCTCTTTCAAAGTATCAGGATTTCATCCGGAAACTCGTCTCTTACAAAGGTATTTCGTTTTTTAAAACTTATTTGAACTCCTGACTTTTTGTGTGTTCAAAATGCACCATGCAAAGCCACATCATCATTTTTCAATCCTTTCTGACTTCATTTGCTATTTTTCATGCATTTACTAATTATTTTGAGCTATAAGACCCTAAAATAGAAAAGCATTTCAATTGAACTCTGAAAAGGTTGAAAGTTGGCATTGTATCATCATTTCATCCACATAGCATGTGCAAGAAAGTTGAGAGGGTTACGGCAAAA
>NW_025228382.1:49540-50158 GCF_018294505.1 Triticum aestivum | reverse complement strand
GTGTGTTCAAAATGCACCATTCAAAGCCACATCATCATTTTTCAATCCTTTCTGACTTCATTTGTTATTTTTCATGCATTTACTAATTATTTTGAGCTATAAGACCCTAAAATTGAGAAGCATTTCAAATGAACTCTTAAAAGGTTGAAAGTTGGCCTGGTATCATCATTTCATCCACATAGCATGTGCATGAAAGTTGAGAGGGTTATGGCAAAAACTGGATGCACTTCGTGTACAAAACAGACAATCTCTTTCAAAGTATCACGATTTCATACGGAAACTCGTCTGTTACAAAGGGATTTCATTTTTTTAAACTTATTTGAACTCCTGACTTTTTGTGTGTTCAAAATGCACCATTCAAAGCCACATCATCATTTTTCAATCCTTTCTGACATCATTTGTTATTTTTCATGCATTTACTAATTACTTTGAGCTATAAGACCCTAAAATTGAAAAGCATTTCAAATGAACTCTGAAAAGGTTGAAAGTTGGCATGGTATCATCCTTTCATCCACATAGCATGTGCAAGAAAGTTGAGAGGGTTACGACAAAAACTGGATGCACTTCGTGTACAAAACGGACAATCTCTTTCAAAGTATCAGGATTTCATACGGAAAC
>NW_025228382.1:47262-49516 GCF_018294505.1 Triticum aestivum | reverse complement strand
TCTTTCAAAGTATCAGGATTTCATCCGGAAACTCTTCTGTTACAAAGGGATTTCATTTTTTAAAACTTATTTGAACTCCTGACTTTTTGTGTGTTCAAAATGCAAAATTCAAAGCCACATCATCATTTTTTAATCCTTTCTGACTTCATTTGTTATTTTTCATGCATTTACTAATTATTTTGAGCTATAAGACCCTAAATTAGAAAAGCATTTCAATTGAACTCTGAAAAGGTTGAAAGTTGGCATTGTATCATCATTTCATCCACATAGCATGTGCAAGAAAGTTGAGAGGGTTACGGCAAAATTTGGATGCACTTCGTGTACAAAACGGACAATCTCTTTCAAAGTATCAGGATTTCATCCGGAAACTCGTCTGTTAAAAAGGGATTTCATTTTTTAAAACTTATTTGAACTCCTGACTTTTTGTGTGTTCAAAATGCACCATTCAAAGCCACATCATCATTTTTCAATCCTTTCTGACTTCATTTGTTTTTTTGATGCATTTACTAATTATTTTGAGCTATAAGACCCTAAAATTGAAAAGCATTTCAAATGAACTCTGAAAAGGTTGAAAGTCGGCATGGTATCATCATTTCATCCACATAGCATGTGCAAGAAAGTTGAGAGGGTTACAGCAAAAACTGGATGCACTTCGTGTACAAAACGGACAATCTCTTTCAAAGTATGAGGATTTCATCCGGAAACTCGTCTGTTACAAAGGGATTTCATTTTTTTAAACTTATTTGAACTCCTAACTTTTTGTGTGTTCAAAATGCACCATTCAAAGCCACATCATCATTTTTTAATCCTTTCTGACTTCATTTGTTATTTTTCATGCATTTACTAATTATTTTGAGCTATAAGACCCTAAAATTGAAAAGCATTTCAAATGAACTCTGAAAAGGTTGAAAGTTGGCATGGTATCATAATTTCATCCACACAGCATGTGCAAGAAAGTTGAGAGGGTTACGCAAAAACTGGATGCACTTCGTGTACAAAACGATTAATCTCTTTCAAAGTATCAGGATTTCATGCGGAAACTCATCTGTTACAAAGGGATTTCATTTTTTAAAACTTATTTGAACTCATTTGTTATTTTTCATGCATTTACTAATTATTTTGAGCTATAAGACCCTAAAATTGAAAAGCATTTCAAATGAACTCTGAAAAGGTTGAAAGTTGGCATGGTATCATCATTTCATCCACATAGCATGTTCAAGAAATTTGAGAGGGTTACAGCAAAAACTGGATGCACTTCGTGTACAAAACGGAAAATCTCTTTCAAAGTATCAGGATTTCATCCGGAAACTTGTCTGTTACAAAGGGATTTCATTTTTTAAAACTTATTTGAACTCCTGACTTTTTGTGTGTTCAAAATGCACCATTCAAAGCCACATCATCATTTTTTAATCCTTTCTGACTTCATTTGTTATTTTTCATGCATTTACTAATTATTTTGAGCTATAAGACCCTAAAATTGAAAAGCATTTCAATTGAACTCTGAAAAGGTTGAAAGTTGCCATGGTATTATCATTTCATCCACATAGCATGTGCAAGAAAGTTGAGAGGCTTACGGCAAAAACTGGATGCACTTCGTGTACAAAACGCACAATCTCTTTCAAAGTATCAGGATTTCATCCGGAAACTCGTCTGTTACAAAGGTATTTCTTTTTTTAAAACTTATTTGAACTCCTGACTTTTTGTGTGTTCAAAATGCACCATGCAAAGCCACATCATCATTTTTCAATCCTTTCTGACTTCATTTGTTATTTTTCATGCATTTACTAATTATTTTGAGCTATAAGACCCTAAATTAGAAAAGCATTTCAATTGAACTCTGAAAAGGTTGAAAGATGGCATTGTATCATCATTTCATCCACATAGCATGTGCAAGAAAGTTGAGAAGGTTACGGCAAAAACTGGATGCACTTCGTGTACGAAACGGACAATCTCTTTCAAAGTATCATGATTTCATCCGGAAACTCGTCTGTTAAAAAGGGATTTCATTTTTTAAAACTTATTTGAACTCCTGACTTTTTGTGTGTTCAAAATGCACCATTCAAAGCCACATCATCATTTTTCAATCCTTTCTGACTTCATTTGTTATTTTTCATGCATTTACTAATTATTTTCAGCTATAAGACCCTAAAATTGAAAAGCATTTCAAATGAACTCTGAAAAGGTTGAAAGTTGGCATGGTATCATCATTTCATCCACATAGCATGTGCAAGAAAGTTGAGAGGGTTACGGCAAA
>NW_025228382.1:45096-46488 GCF_018294505.1 Triticum aestivum | reverse complement strand
AGGATTTCATCCGGAAACTCGTCTGTTACAAAGGGATTTCATTTTTTTAAACTTATTTGAACTCCCAACTTTTTGTGTGTTCAAAATGCACGATTCAAAGCCACATCATCATTTTTCAATCCTTTCTGACTTCATTTGTTATTTTTCATGCATTTACTAATTATTTTGAGCTATAAGACCCTAAAATTGAAAAGCATTTCAAATGAACTCTGAAAAGGTTGAAAGTTGGCATGGTATCATCATTTCATCCACACAGCATGTGCAAGAAAGTTGAGAGGGTTACGCAAAAACTGGATGCACTTCGTGTACAAAACGAACAATCTCTTTCAAAGTATCAGGATTTCATCCGGAAACTCATCTGTTACAAAGGGATTTCATTTTTCAAAACTTATTTGAACTCCTGACTTTTTGTGTGTTCAAAATGCAAAATTCAAAGCCACATCATTATTTTTCAATCCTTTCTGACTGCATTTGTTATTTTTCATGCATTTACTAATTATTTTGAGCTATAAGACCCTAAAATTGAAAAGCATTTCAAATGAACTCTGAAAAGGTTGAAAGTTGGCATGGTATCATCATTTCATCCACATAGCATGTGCAAGAAAGTTCTAAGGGTTACAGCAAAAACTGGATGCACTTCGTGTACAAAACGAAAAATCTCTTTCAAAGTATCAGGATTTCATCCGGAAACTTGTCTGTTACAAAGGGATTTCATTTTTTAAAACTTATTTGAACTCCTGACTTTAGTGTGTGTTCAAAATGCACCATTCAAAGCCACATCATCATTTTTTAATCCTTTCTGACTTCATGTGTTATTTTTCATGCATTTACTAATTATTTTGAGCTATAAGACCCTAAAATTGAAAAGCACTTCAAATGAACTCTGAAAAGGTTGAAAGTTGGCATGGTATCATCATTTTTTAATCCTTTCTGACTTCATTTGTTATTTTTCATGCATTTACTAATTATTTTGAGCTATAAGACCCTAAAATAGAAAAGCATTTCAATTGAACTCTGAAAAGGTTGAAAGTTGGCATTGTATCATCATTTCATCCACATAGGATGTGCAAGAAAGTTGAGAGGGTTACGGCAAAAACTGGATGCACTTCGTGTAGAAAACGGACAATCTCTTTCAAAGTATCATGATTTCATCCGGAAACTCGTCTGTTAAAAAGGGATTTCATTTTTTAAAACTTATTTGAACTCCTGACTTCTTGTGTGTTCAAAATGCACCATTCAAAGCCACATCATCATTTTTCAATCCTTTCTGACTTCATTTGTTTTTTTTGATGCATTTACTAATTATTTTGAGCTATAAGACCCTAAAATTGAAAAGCATTTCAAATGAACTCTGAAAAGGTTGAAAGTTGGCATGGTATCATCATTTCATCC
>NW_025228382.1:43693-44095 GCF_018294505.1 Triticum aestivum | reverse complement strand
AATCTCTTTCAAAGTATCAGGATTTCATGCGGAAACTCATCTGTTACAAAGGGATTTCATTTTTTAAAACTTATTTGAACTCATTTGTTATTTTTCATGCATTTACTAATTATTTTGAGCTATAAGACCCTAAAATTGAAAAGCATTTCAAATGAACTCTGAAAAGGTTGAAAGTTGGCATGGTATCATCATTTCATCCACATAGCATGTTCAAGAAATTTGAGAGGGTTACAGCAAAAACTGGATGCACTTCGTGTACAAAACGGAAAATCTCTTTCAAAGTATCAGGATTTCATCCGGAAACTTGTCTGTTACAAAGGGATTTCATTTTTTAAAACTTATTTGAACTCCTGACTTTTTGTGTGTTCAAAATGCACCATTCAAAGCCACATCATCATTTTT
>NW_025228382.1:41512-43054 GCF_018294505.1 Triticum aestivum | reverse complement strand
CATGGTATTATCATTTCATCCACATAGCATGTGCAAGAAAGTTGAGAGGCTTACGGCAAAAACTGGATGCACTTCGTGTACAAAACGCACAATCTCTTTCAAAGTATCAGGATTTCATCCGGAAACTCGTCTGTTACAAAGGTATTTCTTTTTTTAAAACTTATTTGAACTCCTGACTTTTTGTGTGTTCAAAATGCACCATGCAAAGCCACATCATCATTTTTCAATCCTTTCTGACTTCATTTGTTATTTTTCATGCATTTACTAATTATTTTGAGCTATAAGACCCTAAATTAGAAAAGCATTTCAATTGAACTCTGAAAAGGTTGAAAGATGGCATTGTATCATCATTTCATCCACATAGTATGTGCAAGAAAGTTGAGAAGGTTACGGCAAATACTGGATGCACTTCGTGTACGAAACGGACAATCTCTTTCAAAGTATCATGATTTCATCCGGAAACTCGTCTGTTAAAAAGGGATTTCATTTTTTAAAACTTATTTGAACTCCTGACTTTTTGTGTGTTCAAAATGCACGATTCAAAGCCACATCATCATTTTTCAATCCTTTCTGACTTCATTTGTTTATTTTGATGCATTTACTAATTATTTTGAGCTATAAGACCCTAAAATTGAAAAGCATTTCAAATGAACTCTGAAAAGGTTGAAAGTTGGCATGGTATCATCATTTCATCCACACAGCATGTGCAAGAAAGTTGAGAGGGTTACGCAAAAACTGGATGCACTTCGTGTACAAAACGGACAATCTCTTTCAAAGTATCAGGATTTCATCCGGAAACTCATCTGTTACAAAGGGATTTCATTTTTTAAAACTTATTTGAACTCCTGACTTTTTGTGTGTTCAAAATGCAAAATTCAAAGCCACATCATCATTTTTCAATCCTTTCTGACTGCATTTGTTATTTTTCATGCATTTACTAATTATTTTGAGCTATAAGACCCTAAAATTGAAAAGCATTTCAAATGAACTCTGAAAAGGTTGAAAGTTGGCATGGTATCATCATTTCATCCACATAGCATGTGCAAGAAAGTTCTAAGGGTTACAGCAAAAACTGGATGCACTTCGTGTACAAAACGAAAAATCTCTTTCAAAGTATCAGGATTTCATCCGGAAACTTGTCTGTTACAAAGGGATTTCATTTTTTAATACTTATTTGAACTCCTGACTTTTTGTGTGTTCAAAATGCACCATTCAAAGCCACATCATCATTTTTTAATCCTTTCTGACTTCATTTGTTATTTTTCATGCATTTACTAATTATTTTTAGCTATAAGACCCTAAAATTGAAAAGCACTTCAAATGAACTCTGAAAAGGTTGAAAGTTGGCATGGTATCATCATTTCATCCACATAGCATGTGCAAGAAAGTTGAGAGGCTTACGGCAAAAACTGGATGCATTTCGTGTACAAAACGGACAATCTCTTTCAAAGTATCAGGATTTCATCCGGAAACTCGTCTGTTACAAAGGTATTTCGTTTTTTAAGACTTATTTGAACTCCTGAGTTTTTGTGTGTTCAAAAT
>NW_025228382.1:35760-37263 GCF_018294505.1 Triticum aestivum | reverse complement strand
TTTCTGACTTCATTTGTTATTTTTCATGCATTTACTAATTATTTTGAGCTATAAGACCCTAAAATTGAAAAGCATTTCAAATGAACTCTGAAAAGGTTGAAAGCTGGCATGGTATGATCATTTCATCCACACAGCATGTGCAAGAAAGTTGAGAGGGTTACGCAAAAACTGGATGCACTTCGTGTACAAAATGAACAATCTCTTTCAAAGTATCAGGATTTCATCCGGAAACTCATCTGTTACAAAGGGATTTCATTTTTTAAAACTTATTTGAACTCCTGACTTTTTGTGTGTTCAAAATGCAAAATTCAAAGCCACATCATCATTTTTCAATCCTTTCTGACTGCATTTGTTATTTTTCATGCATTTACTAATTATTTTGAGCTATAAGACCCTAAAATTGAAAAGCATTTCAAATGAACCTTGAAAAGGTTGAAAGTTGGCATGGTATCATGATTTCATCCACATAGCATGTGCTAGAAAGTTCTAAGGGTTACAGCAAAAACTGGATGCACTTCGTGTACAAAACGAAAAATCTCTTTCAAAGTATCAGGATTTCATCCAGAAACTTGTCTGTTACAAAGGGATTTCATTTTTTAAAACTTACTTGAACTCCTGACTTTTTGTGTGTTCAAAATGCACCATTCAAAGCCACATCATCATTTTTCAATCCTTTCTGACTGCATTTGTTATTTTTCATGCATTTACTAATTATTTTGAGCTATAAGATCCTAAAATTGAAAAGCATTTCAAATGAACTCTGAAAAGGTTGAAAGTTGGCGTGGTATCATCATTTCATCCACATAGCATGTGCAAGAAAGTTGAGAGGCTTACGGCAAAAACTGGATGCATTTCGTGGACAAAACGGACAATCTCTTTCAAACTATCAGGTTTTCATCCGGAAACTCGTCTGTTACAAAGGTATTTCGTTTTTAAAGACTTATTTGAACTCCTGACTTTTTGTGTGTTCAAAATGCACCATGCAAAGCCACATCATCATTTTTCAATCCTTTGTGACTTCATTTGTTATTTTTCATGCATTTACTAATTATTTTGAGCTATAAGACCCTAAAATAGAAAAGCATTTCAATTGAACTCTGAAAAGGATGAAAGTTGGCATTGTATCATCATTTCATCCACATAGCATGTGCAAGAAAGTTGCGAGGGTTACGGCAAAAACTGGATGCACGTCGTGTACAAAACGGACAATCTCTTTCAACGTATCATGATTTCATCCGGAAACTCGTCTGTTACAAAGGGATTTCATTTTTTAAAACTTATTTGAACTCCTGACTTTTTGTGTGTTCAAAATGCACCATTCAAAGCCACATCATCAATTTTCAATCCTTTCTGACTTCATTTGTTATTTTTCATGCATTTACTAATTATTTTGAGCTACAAGACCCGATAATTGAAAAGCATTTCAAATGAACTCTGAAAAGGTTGAAAGTTGGCATGGTATCATCATTTCATCCACATAGCATGTGCAAGAAAGTTGAGAGG
>NW_025228382.1:29770-30950 GCF_018294505.1 Triticum aestivum | reverse complement strand
ATTTCATCCACATAGCATGTGCAAGAAATTTGAGAGGGTTACGCAAAAACTGGATGCACTTCGTGTACAAAACGAACAGTCTCTTTCAAAGTATCAGGATTTCATCCGGAAACTCATCTGTTACAAAGGGATTTCATTTTTTAAAACTTATTTGAACTCCTGACTTTTTGTGTGTTCAAAATGCACAGTTCAAAGCCACATCATCATTTTTTAATCCTTTCTGACTTCATTTGTTATTTTTCATGCATTTACTAATTATTTTGAGCTATAAGACCCTAAAATTGAAAAGCATTTCAAATGAACTCTGAAAAGGTTGAAAGTTGGCATGGTATCATCATTTCATCCACATAGCATGTGCAAGAAAGTTGAGAGGCTTACGGCAAAAACTGGATGCACTTCGTGTACAAAACGCACAATCTCTTTCAAAGTATCAGGATTTCATCCTGAAACTCGTCTGTTACGAAGGTATTTCATTTTTTAAAACTTATTTGAACTCCTGACTTTTTGTGTGTTCAAAATGCACCATGCACAGCCACATCATCATTTTTCAATCCTTTCTGACTTCATTTGTAATTTTTCATGCATTTACTAATTATTTTGAGCTATAAGACCCTAAAATAGAAAAGCATTTCAATTGAACTCTGAAAAGGTTGAAACTTGGCATTGTATCATCATTTCATCCACATAGCATGTGCAAGAAAGTTGAGAGGGTTACGGCAAAAACTGGATGCACTTCGTGTACACGGACAATCTCTTTCAAAGTATCAGGATTTCATCCGGAAACTCGTCTGTTACAAAGGGATTTCATTTTTTAAAACTTATTTGAACTCCTGACTTTTTGTGTGTTCAAAATGCACCATTCAGAGCCACATCATCATTTTTCAATCCTTTCTGACTTCATTTGTTATTTTTCATGCATTTACTAATTATTTTGAGCTATAAGACCCTAAAATTTAAAAGCATTTCAAATGAACTCTGAAAAGGTTGAAAGTTGGCATGGTATCATCATTTCATCCACATAGCATGTACAAGAAAGTTGAGAGGGTTACAGCAAAAACTGGATGCACTTCGTGTACAAAACAGACAATCTCTTTCAAAGTATCAGGATTTCATCCGGAAACTCGTCTGTTACAAAGGGATTTCATTTTTTTAAACTTATTTGACCTCCTAACTTTTTGTG
>NW_025228382.1:27342-28152 GCF_018294505.1 Triticum aestivum | reverse complement strand
CACATCATCATTTTTCAATCCTTTCTGACTTCATTTGCTATTTTTCATGCACTTACTAATTATTTTGAGCTATAAGACCCTAAAGTTGAAAAGCATTTCAAATGAACTCTGAAAAGGTTGAAAGTTGGCATGGTATCATCATTTCATCCACATAGCATGTGCAAGAAATTTGAGAGGGTTACGCAAAAACTGGATGCACTTCGTGTGCAAAACGAACAATCTCTTTCAAAGTATCAGGATTTCATCCGGAAACTCATCTGTTACAAAGGGATTTCATTTTTTAAAACTTATTTGAACTCCTGACTTTTTGTGTGTTCAAAATGCAAAATTCAAAGCCACATCATCATTCTAACTGCATTTGTTATTTTCATGCATTTACTAATTATTTTGAGCTATAAGACCCTAAAATTGAAAAGCATTTCAAATGAACTCTGAAAATTTTGAAAGTTGGCATGGTATCATCATTTCATCCACATAGCATGTGCAAGAAAGTTCAGAGGGTTACAGCAAAAACTGGATGCACTTCGTGCGAAAAATCTCTTTCAAAGTATCAGGATTTCATCCGGAAACTTGTCTGTTACAAAGGGATTTCATTTTTTAAAACTTATTTGAACTCCTGACTTTTTGTGTGTTCAAAATGCACCATTCAAAGCCACATCATCATTTTTCAATCCTTTCTGACTTCATTTGTTATTTTTCATGCATTTACTAATTATTTTGAGCTATAAGACCCTAAAATTGAAAAGCATTTGAAATGAACTCTGAAAAGGTTGAAAGTTGGCATGGTATCATCATTTCATCCACATAGCA
>NW_025228382.1:18447-22944 GCF_018294505.1 Triticum aestivum | reverse complement strand
CTGACTTTTTGTGTGTTCAAAATGCACCATGCAAAGCCACATCATCATTTTTCAATCCTTTCTGACTTCATTTGTAATTTTTCATGCATTTACTAATTATTTTGAGCTATAAGACCCTAAAATAGAAAAGCATTTCAATTGAACTCTGAAAAGGTTGAAAGTTGGCATGGTATCATCATTTCATCCACATAGCATGTACAAGAAAGTTGAGAGGGTTACAGCAAAAACTGGATGCACTTCGTGTACAAAACAGACAATCTCTTTCAAAGTATCAGGATTTCATCCGGAAACTCGTCTGTTACAAAGGGATTTCATTTTTTTAAACTTATTTGAACTCCTAACTTTTTGTGTGTTCAAAATGCACCATTCAAAGCCACATCATCATTTTTCAATCCTTTCTGACTTCATTTGTTATTTTTCATGCATTTACTAATTATTTTGAGCTATAAGACCCTAAAATTGAAAAGCATTTCAAATGAACTCTGAAAAGGTTGAAAGTTGGCATGGTATCATCATTTCATCCACATAGCATGTGCAAGAAAGTTGAGAGGGTTACGCAAAAACTGGATGCACTTCGTGTACAAAACGAACAATCTCTTTCAAAGTATCGGGATTTCATCCAGAAACTCATCTGTTACAAAGGGATTTCATTTTTTAAAACTTATTTGAACTCCTGACTTTTTGTGTGTTCAAAATGCAAAATTCAAAGCCACATCATCATTTTTCAATCCTTTCTGACTGCATTTGTTATTTTTCATGCATTTACTAATTATTTTGAGCTATAAGACCCTAAAATTGAAAAGCATTTCAAATGAACTCTTAAAAGGTTGAAAGTTGGCATGGTATCATAATTTCATCCACATAGCATGTGCAAGAAAGTTCAGAGGGTTACAGCAAAAACTGGATGCACTTCGTGTACAAAACGAAAAATCTCTTTCAAAGTATCAGGATTTCATCCGGAAACTTGTCTGTTACAAAGGGATTTCATTTTTTAAAACTTATTTGAACTCTTGACTTTTTGTGTGTTCAAAATGCACCATTCAAAGCCACATCATCATTTTTTAATCCTTTGTGACTTCATTTGTTATTTTTCATGCATTTACTAATTATTTTGAGCTATAAGACCCTAAAATTGAAAAGCATTTCAAATGAACTCTGAAAAGGTTGAAAGTTGGCATGGTATCATCATTTCATCCACATAGCATGTGCAAGAAAGTTGAGAGGCTTACGGCAAAAACTGGATGCATTTCGTGTACAAAACGGACAATCTCTTTCAAAGTATCAGGATTTCATCCGGAAACTCGTCTGTTACAATGGTATTTCGTTTTTTAAAACTTATTTGAACTCCTGACTTTTTGTGTGTTCAAAATGCACCATGCAAAGCCACATCATCATTTTTCAATCCTTTCTGACTTCATTTGTTATTTTTTCATGCATTTACTAATTATTTTGAGCTATAAGACCCTAAAATAGAAAAGCATTTCAATTGAACTCTGAAAAGGTTGAAAGTTGGCATTGTATCATCATTTCATCCACATAGCATGTGCAAGAAAGTTGAGAGGGTTACGGCAAAAACTGGATGCACTTCGTGTACAAAACGGACAATCTCTTTCAAAGTATCAGGATTTCATCCGGAAACTCGTCTGTGAAAAAGGGATTTCATTTTTTAAAACTTATTTGAACTCCAGACTTTTTGTGTGTTCAAAATGCACCATTCAAAGCCACATCATCATTTTTCAATCCTTTCTGACTTCATTTGTTATTTTTCATGCATTTACTAATTATTTTGAGCTATAAGACCTTAAAATTGAAAAGCATTTCAAATGAACTCTGAAAAGGTTGAAAGTAGGCATGGTATCATCATTTCATCCACATAGCATGTGCAAGAAAGTTGAGAGGGTTACAGCAAAAACTGGATGCACTTCGTGTACAAAACGGACAATCTCTTTCAATGTATCAGGATTTCATCCGGAAACTCGTCTGTTACAAAGGGATTTCATTTTTTTAAACTTATTTGAACTCCTAACTTTTTGTGTGTTCAAAATGCACCATTCAAAGCCACATCATCATTTTTCAATCCTTTCTGACTTCATTTGTTATTTTTCATGCACTTACTAATTATTTTGAGCTATAAGACCCTAAAATTGAAAAGCATTTCAAATGAACTCTGAAAAGGTTGAAAGTTGGCATGGTATCATCATTTCATCCACATAGCATGTGCAAGAAATTTGAGAGGGTTACGCAAAAACTGGATGCACTTCGTGTACAAAACGAACAATCTCTTTCAAAGTATCAGGATTTCATCCGGAAACTCATCTGTTACAAAGGGATTTCATTTTTTAAAACTTTTTTGAACTCCTGACTTTTTGTGTGTTCAAAATGCAAAATTCAAAGCCACATCATCATTTTTCAATCCTTTCTAACTGCATTTGTTATTTTTCATGCATTTACTAATTATTTTGAGCTATAAGACCCTAAAATTGAAAAGCATTTCAAATGAACTCTGAAAAGGTTGAAAGTTGGCCTGGTATCATCATTTCATCCACATAGCATGTGCAAGAAAGTTCAGAGGGTTACAGCAAAAACTGGATGCACTTCGTGTACAAAACGAAAAATCTCTTTCAAAGTATCAGGATTTCATCCGGAAACTTGTCTGTTACAAAGGGATTTCATTTTTTAAAACTTATTTGAACTCCTGACTTTTTGTGTGTTCAAAATGCACCATTCAAAGCCACATCATCATTTTTCAATCCTTTCTGACTTCATTTGTTATTTTTCATGCATTTACTAATTATTTTGAGCTATAAGACCCTAAAATTGAAAAGCATTTCAAATGAACTCTGAAAAGGTTGAAAGTTGGCATGGTATCATCATTTCATCCACATAGCATGTGCAAGAAAGTTCTAAGGGTTACAGCAAAAACTGGATGCACTTCGTGTACAAAACGAAAAATCTCTTTCAAAGTATCAGGATTTCATCCGGAAACTTGTCTGTTACAAAGGGATTTCATTTTTTAAAACTTATTTGAACTCCTGACTGTTTGTGTGTTTAAAATGCACCATTCAAAGCCAGATCATCATTTTTTAATCCTTTCTGACTTCATTTGTTATTTTTCATGCATTTACTAATTATTTTTAGTTATAAGACCCTAAAATTGAAAAGCATTTCAAATGAACTCTGAAAAGGTTGAAAGTTGGCATGGTATCATCATTTCATCCACATAGCATGTGCAAGAAAGTTGAGAGGCTTACGGCAAAAACTGGATGCATTTCGTGTACAAAACGGACAATCTCTTTCAAAGTATCAGGATTTCATCCGGAAACTCGTCTCTTACAAAGGGATTTCATTTTTTAAAACTTATTTGAACTCCTGACTTTTTGTGTGTTCAAAATGCACCATTCAAAGCCACATCATCAGTTTTCAATCCTTTCTGACTTCATTTGTTATTTTTCATGCATTTACTAATTATTTTGAGCTATAAGACCCTAAAATTGAAAAGCATTTCAAATGAACTCTGAAAAGGTTGAAAGTTGGCATGGTATCATCATTTCATCCACATAGCATGTGCAAGAAATTTGAGAGGGTTACGCAAAAACTGGATGCACTTCGTGTACAAAACGAACAATCTCTTTCAAAGTATCAGGATTTCATCCGGAAACTTGTCTGTTACAAAGGTATTTCGTTTTATAAAACTTATTTGAACTCCTGAGTTTTTGTGTGTTGAAAATGCACCATGCAAAGCCACATCATCATTTTTCAATCCTTTCTGACTTCATTTGTTATTTTTCATGCATTTACTAATTATTTTGAGCTATAAGACCCTAAAATTGAAAAGCATTTCAAATGAACTCTGAAAAGGTTGAAAGTTGGCATTGTATCATCATTTCATCCACATAGCATGTGCAAGAAAGTTGAGAGGGTTACGGCAAAAACTGGATGCACTTCGTGTACAAAACGAAAAATCTCTTTCAAAGTATCAGGATTTCATCCGGAAACTTGTCTGTTACAAAGGGATTTCATTTTGAAAAACTTATTTGAACTCCTGACTTTTTGTGTGTTCAAAATGCACCATTCAAAGCCACATCATCATTTTTTAATCCTTTCTGACTTCATTTGTTATTTTTCATGCATTTACTAATTATTTTGAGCTATAAGACCCTAAAATTGAAAAGCATTTCAAATGAACTCTGAAAAGGTTGAAAGTTGGCATGGTATCATCATTTCATCCACGTAGCATGTGCAATAAAGTTGAGAGGCTTACGGCAAAAACTGGATGCATTTCGTGTACAAAACGGACAATCTCTTTCAAAGTATCAGGATTTCATCCGGAAACTCGTCTGTTACAAAGGTATTTCGTTTTTTAAAACTTATTTGAACTCCTGACTTTTTGTGTGTTCAAAATGCACCATGCAAAGCCACATCATCATTTTTCAATCCTTTCTGACTTCATTTGTAATTTTTCATGCATTTACTAATTATTTTGAGCTATAAGACCCT
>NW_025228382.1:12998-13526 GCF_018294505.1 Triticum aestivum | reverse complement strand
TAATGCACTTCGTGTACAAAACGGACAATCTCTTTCAAAGTATCAGGATTTCATCCGGAAACTCGTCTGTTACAAAGGGATTGCATTTTTTTAAACTTACTTGAACTATTAACTTTTTGTGTGTTCAAAATGCACCATTCAAAGCCACATAATCATTTTCAATCCTTTCTGACTTCATTTGTTATTTTTCATGCATTTACTAATTATTTTGAGCTATAAGACCCTAAAATTGAAAACCATTTCAAATGAAGTCTGAAAAGGTTGAAAGTTGGCATGGTATCATCATTTCATCCACACAGCATGTGCAAGAAAGTGGAGAGGGTTACGCAAAAACTGGATGCACTTCGTGTACAAAACGAACAATCTCTTTCAAAGTATCAGGATTTCATCCGGAAACTCGTCTGTTACAAAGGGATTTCATTTTTTAAAACTTATTTGAACTCCTGACTTTTTGTGTGTTCAAAATGCACCATTCAAAGCCACATCATCAGTTTTCAATCCTTTCTGACTTCATTTGTTATTTTTCAT
>NW_025228382.1:11780-12988 GCF_018294505.1 Triticum aestivum | reverse complement strand
GCAAAAACTGGATGCACTTCGTGTACAAAACGAACAATCTCTTTCAAAGTATCAGGATTTCATCCAGAAACTCATCTGTTACAAAGGGATTTCATTTTTTAAAACTTATTTGAACTCCTGACTTTTTGTGTGTTCAAAATGCAAAATTCAAAGCCACATCATCATTTTTCAATCCTTTCTGACTGCATTTGTTATTTTTCATGCATTTACTAATTATTTTGAGCTATAAGACCCTAAAATTGAAAAGCATTTCAAATGAACTCTGAAAAGGTTAAAAGTTGGCATGGTATCATAATTTCATCCACATAGCATGTGCAAGAAAGTTCAGAGGGTTACAGCAAAAACTGGATGCACTTCGTGTACAAAACGAAAAATCTCTTTCAAAGTATCAGGATTTCATCCGGAAACTTGTCTGTTACAAAGGGATTTCATTTTTTAAAACTTATTTGAACTCCTGACTTTTTGTGTGTTCAAAATGCACCATTCAAAGCCACATCATCAGTTTTCAATCCTTTCTGACTTCATTTGTTATTTTTCATGCATTTACTAATTATTTTGAGCTATAAGACCCTAAAATCGAAAAGCATTTCAAATGAACTCTGAAAAGGTTGAAAGTTGGCATGGAATCATCATTTCATCCACATAGCATGTGCAAGAAAGTTGAGAGGGTTACAGCAAAAACTGGATGCACTTCGTGTACAAAACGGACAATCTCTTTCAAAGTATCAGGATTTCATCCGGAAACTCGTCTGTTACAAAGGGATTTCATTTTTTTAAACTTATTTGAACTCCTAACTTTTTGTGTGTTCAAAATGTACGATTCAAAGCCACATCATCATTTTTCAATCCTTTCTGACTTCATTTGTTATTTTTCATGCATTTACTAATTATTTTGAGCTATAAGACCCTAAAATTGAAAAGCATTTCAAATGAAGTCTGAAAAGGTTGATAGTTGGCATGGTATCATCATTTCATCCACACAGCATGTGCAAGAAAGTTGAGAGGGTTACGCAAAAACTGGATGCACTTCGTGTACAAAACGAACAATCTCTTTCAAAGTATCAGGATTTCATCCGGAAACTCATCTGTTACAAAGGGATTTCATTTTTTAAAACTTATTTGAACTCCTGACTTTTTGTGTGTTCAAAATGCAAAATTCAAATCCACATCATCATTTTTCAATCCTTTCTGACTGCATTTGTTATTTT
>NW_025228382.1:11109-11668 GCF_018294505.1 Triticum aestivum | reverse complement strand
GGCATGGTATCATCATTTCATCCACATAGCATGTGCAAGAAAGTTCTAAGGGTTACAGCAAAAACTGGATGCACTTCGTGTACAAAACGAAAAATCTCTTTCAAAGTATCAGGATTTCATCCGGAAACTTGTCTGTTACAAAGGGATTTCATTTTTTAAAACTTATTTGAACTCCTGACTGTTTGTGTGTTCAAAATGCACCATTCAAAGCCAGATCATCATTTTTTAATCCTTTCTGACTTCATTTGTTATTTTTCATGCATTTACTAATTATTTTGAGCTATAAGACCCTAAAATTGAAAAGCATTTCAAATGAACTCTGAAAAGGTTGAAAGTTGGCATGGTATCATCATTTCATCCACATAGCATGTGCAAGAAAGTTGAGAGGCTTACGGCAAAAACTGGATGCATTTCGTGTACAAAACGGACAATCTCTTTCAAAGTATTAGGATTTCATCCGGAAACTCGTCTGTTACAAAGGTATTTCGTTTTTTAAAACTTATTTTCACTCCTGAGTTTTTGTGTGTTCAAAATGCACCATGCAAAGCCACATCATCAT
>NW_025228382.1:4157-5535 GCF_018294505.1 Triticum aestivum | reverse complement strand
GTACAAAACGGACAATCTCTTTCAAAGTATCAGGATTTCATCCGGAAACTCGTCTGTTACAAAGGGATTTCATTTTTTAAAACTTATTAGAACTCCTGACTTTTTGTGTGTTCAAAATGCACCATTCAAAGCCACATCATCATTTTTCAATCCTTTCTGACTGCATTTGTTATTTTTCATGCATTTACTAATTATTTTGAGCTATAAGACCCTAAAATTGAAAAGCATTTCAAATGAACTCTGAAAAGGTTGAAAGCTGGCATGGTATCATCATTTCATACACATAGCATGTGCAAGAAAGTTGAGAGGGTTACGCAAAAACTGGATGCACTTCGTGTACAAAACGGACAATCTCTTTCAAAGTATTAGGATTTCATCCGGAAACTCATCTGTTACAAAGGGATTTCATTTTTTAAAACTTATTTGAACTCCTGACTTTTTGTGTGTTGAAAATGCACCATTCAAAGCCACATCATCATTTTTCAATCCTTTCTGACTTCATTTGTTATTTTTCATGCATTTACTAATTATTTTGAGGTATAAGACCCCAAAATTGAAAAGCATTTCAAATGAACTCTGAAAAGGTTGAAAGTTGGCATGGTATCATCATTTCATCCACATAGCATGTGCAAGAAAGTTGAGAGGGTTACAGCAAAAACTGGATGCACTTCGTGTACAAAACGGACAATCTCTTTCAAAGTATCAGGATTTCATCCGCAAACTCGTCTGTTACAAAGGGATTTCATTTTTTTAAACTTATTAGAACTCCTGACTTTTTGTGTGTTCAAAATGCACCATTCAAAGCCACATCATCATTTTTCAATCCTTTCTGACTGCATTTGTTATTTTTCATGCATTTACTAATTATTTTGAGCTATAAGACCCTAAAATTGAAAAGCATTTCAAATGAACTCTGAAAAGGTTGAAAGTTGGCATGGTATCATCATATCATCCACATAGCATGTGCACGAAAGTTGAGAGGGTTACGCAAAAACTGGATGCACTTCGTGTACAAAACGAACAATCTCTTTCAAAGTATCAGGATTTCATCCGGAAACTCATCTGTTACAAGGGGATTTCATTTTTTAAAACTTATTTGAACTCCTGACTTTTTGTGTGTTCAAAATGCACCATTCAAAGCCACATCATCATTTTTCAATCCTTTGTGACTGCATTTGTTATTTTTCATGCATTTACTAATTATTTTGAGCTATAAGACCCCAAAATTGAAAAGCATTTCAAATGAACTCTGAAAAGGTTGAAAGTTGGCATGGTATCATCATTTCATCCACATAGCATGTGCAAGAAAGTTGAGAGGGTTACAGCAAAAACTGGATGCACTTCGTGTACAAAACGGAAAATCTCTTTCAAAGTATCA
>NW_025228382.1:2279-3638 GCF_018294505.1 Triticum aestivum | reverse complement strand
GTGTACAAAACAGACAATCTCTTTCAAAGTATCAGGATTTCATCCGGAAACTCGTCTGTTAAAAAGGGATTTCATTTTTTAAAACTTATTTGAACTCCTGACTTTTTGTGTGTTCAAAATGCACCATTCAAAGCCACATCATCATTTTTCAATCCTTTCTGACTTCATTTGTTATTTTTCATGCATTTACTAATTATTTTGAGCTATAAGACCCTAAAATTGAAAAGCATTTCAAATGAACTCTGAAAAGGTTGAAAGTTGGCATGGTATCATCATTTCATCCACATAGCATGTGCAAGAAAGTTGAGAGGGTTACAGCAAAAACTGGATGCACTTCGTGTACAAAACGGACAATCTCTTTCAAAGTATCAGGATTTCATCCGGAAACTCGTCTATTACAAAGGGATTTCATTTTTTTAAACTTATTTGAACTCCTAACTTTTTGTGTGTTCAAAATGCACCATTCAAAGCCACATCATCATTTTTCAATCCTTTCTGACTTCATTTGTTATTTTTCATGCATTTACTAATTATTTTGAGCTATAAGACCCTAAAATTGAAAAGCATTTCAAATGAACTCTGAAAAGGTTGAAAGTTGGCATGGTATCATCATTTCATCCACACAGCATGTGCAAGAAAGTTGAGAGGGTTACGCAAAAACCGGATGCACTTCGTGTACAAAACGAACAATCTCTTTCAAAGTATCAGGATTTCATCCGGAAACTCATCTGTTACAAAGGGATTTCATTTTTTAAAACTTATTTGAACTCCTGACTTTTTGTGTGTTCAAAATGCAAGATTCAAAGCCACATCATCATTTTTCAATCCTTTCTGACTGCATTTGTTATTTTTCATGCATTTACTAATTATTTTGAGCAATAAGACCCCAAAATTGAAAAGCATTTCAAATGAACTCTGAAAAGGTTGAAAGTTGGCATGGTATCATCATTTCATCCACATAGCATGTGCAAGAAAGTTCTAAGGGTTACAGCAAAAACTGGATGCACTTCGTGTACAAAACGAAAAAACTCTTTCAAAGTATCAGGATTTCATCCGGAAACTTGTCTGTTACAAAGGGATTTCATTTTTTAAAACTTATTTGAACTCCTGACTTTTTGTGTGTTCAAAATGCACCATTCAAAGCCACATCATCATTTTTTAATCCTTTCTGACTTCATTTGTTATTTTTCATGCATTTACTAATTATTTTGAGCTATAAGACCCTAAAATTGAAAAGCATTTCAAATGAACTCTGAAAAGGTTGAAAGTTGGTATGGTATTATCATTTCATCCACATAGCATGTGCAAGAAAGGTGAGAGGCTTACGGCAAAAACTGGATGCATTTCGTGTACAAAACG
>NW_025228382.1:0-783 GCF_018294505.1 Triticum aestivum | reverse complement strand
ACATCATCATTTTTCAATCCTTTCTGACTTCATTTGTTATTTGTCATGCATTTACTAATTATTTTGAGCTATAAGACCCTAAATTAGAAAAGCATTTCAATTGAACTCTGAAAAGGTTGAAAGTTGGCATTGTATCATCATTTCATCCACATAGCATGTGCAAGAAAGTTGAGAGGGTTACGGCAAAAACTGGATGCACTTCGTGTACAAAACGGACAATCTCTTTCAAAGTATCAGGATTTCATCCGGAAACTCGTCTGTTACAAAGGGATTTCATTTTTTAAAACTTATTTGAACTCCTGAGTTTTTGTGTGTTCAAAATGCACCATTCAAAGCCACATCATCATTTTTTAATCCTTTCTGACTTCATTTGTTATTTTTCATGGATTTACTAATTATTTTGAGCTATAAGACCCTAAAATTGATAAGCATTTCAAATGAACTCTGAAAAGGTTGAAAGTTGGTATTGTATCATCATTTCATCCACATAGCATGTGCAAGAAAGTTGAGAGGGTTACGGCAAAAACTGGATGCATTTCGTGTACAAAACGGACAATCTCTTTCAAAGTATCAGGATTTCATTCGGAAACTCGTCTGTTACAAAGGTATTTCGTTTTTTAAAACTTATTTGAACTCCTGACTTTTTGTGTGTTCAAAATGCACCATGCAAAGCCACATCATCATTTTTCAATCCTTTCTGACTTCATTTGTTATTTTTCATGCATTTACTAATTATTTTGAGCTATAAGACCCTAAAATAGAAAAGCATTTCAATTGAACTCT
>NW_025228381.1:44007-67246 GCF_018294505.1 Triticum aestivum | reverse complement strand
TCAAATCATCCCAAGTAGTAGGTATATAATCAGGGTGTAACCGACAATATTCACTCCACCAAACCAAAGCATAACCAGTGAAAGAACCAACCGCAACCTTAACCTTTTTATGTTCATCGAAATTATGGGAAGCAAATATTTTTTTTATGTCGAACTCCCATTCAATATATAAAGCAGGTTTAAAACGGCCATTAAATGGTGGTATAGATACATTAACCTGATCATGTGCATTTGGATGTTTGTGCACCTCTCGTGACGGTTGTGGTATTTGCAAAGGTGGTGGCACGTCTCCCGCGATCGACAAAGCCCATGAATTGACTCTGGATCCTGTCATGATTAGTAGAACAAGAAACAAAACCCAAAAATAATGTTCCTATAACTACTAGGATGTGGTGGTAAAACGCTCACAGTAAAGCAAATATCAATGTCTTACAAGTTCTTACCATGCAGCAGGCGGTGATCGGCAACCAGCGGTGTCAAGTAACTCCGAATATTGAGTGAAGCGATTGCCAGGGGAGCGTACGTATACACGGTGTATAAATATGTGGAGCTAGGTTGGCTATATATGGTAGCAAAAGATTAGCAATAATCAATTCAAAGATGCAATGTTGAATAAACGCTCAACGACGGTACTGTGCTGGTCCTAGGCTAGACCGGATTAGAGACGCGAGCCTAGGACACTAATGAGGTCACGGCGTAGCACAACTAGCATCAATGAAGGATACTAAGTAGCTCTTGACAGCAAGATATAAGTGAAGATCACAACAGCAGTGAAGATAATGAGGTGAAACAACAGCCAAGCAGGATATATCAACAACTTTGTCTCCAACTTTCCTCTGAAAAAGTTTGTGCCGATTTTTTGTTTTTTTTTCTTCTCTCTTTTTTTTTCCTCACACTTTTTTTTCTTTCTCCCCTTTTTTTTTCTCTGACTTTTTTTTCCTTTTTTTTCTCTCGTTTTTTTTCTCTTTTTTTCTCCCTCTTTCCAAAACAAACTAGATAAGATGCATATTGGATCAAGTGAAGATGTGAACGATCTCAACTATTATTATGACAATGAATGGTGGGTAGCACATGGTGGAAATTGATGGATGGGTGGTGGACAGCGGAAGAGATAATGTTGCAGCGGTGGCGTGACTAATGTGAACAAAACTCGAAACTCTAAACGAACTAGACACTAAGACCAGCAACTCGACACGACGATGCAATCGATAATTCAACTATGCAATCAATGAAAAGAAAATTGCAAAGGCTCAGACTGGCTTGGACCAAGGATGAATAGATCTAACTCTTTTTTGTGGCTTTTTCTTGGACAATAGGTAAGAAAGTAAATCTAATCTAGGAAAACTGAAAATTCTCACCGAGCAACCTGAAAACTGATACCACTTGATAGAGGCGAGGGTCCCGATCTTTCGATGAGATGATAACTATCGATTTGGTGGAGACGACTTTGACGATCCGACTACAAACGTGCACGACGTTGCGCCTTAGCAATCGTTAAACCAATCTCCTGAGGTTACTGACGATGCCGGAAGCACGGTCAGCCTGACCACGAAGGTCTATTCCTGCAAGCAATCGAAGAACGAGCAAGAATATGATAAAGCAATCTGAATATTGCAAATATATATGAGGTATTGATAATGGTGGGGATCCGGAAGCGGTCTTGGTCTGGTCGTTGGACACAAACGAAGTACACGAAGTTGCAATGGCTAACTTTTAACTAAACAAATCCCAAGGAAAAGCTACTAGATGGATCTACTTATATAGGAGCAAGGGGTGGCGGCCAAGGAGGTGGGAGGACGTCCCAAGGCAGCCTAAAACTAAATCTAGGTCGTACAAGGCCAATGGGCCCAAGTGGAGGTGATGTAACACCTTTGAACTTGTAGTTTGACTCGGATTCTGCTGCAGCATCAGATTGTTTCGTCCACAACTCAACGCTCCGGACGAATTTGAAGGTGATTCCAATTGGGTTGGAAAGTGCACGAAATCTAGTTTCCAACAAAAAAAGAATCACCCAATTCGGAGTCCGTATGAAAAACTTGTGTGCGTTTTGAGTCAGGTGTGTCTGTGCAGTCCGAATCTGAATCCAGAATGTGAGAGACTTGGACTCTATCTTCTCTTGGGCCAAAAGTGACGTGAGAGAACTTTTTGGACAGCAAATAAACATCTCTTTCTTCCTTATCTTCATATGTGGATTGTACAAATGTCCCATACACCTGCAATTAGACAAAACACAAAAGTGTGTGAAGTATTTTTGTTCTGGATAACATAAATAGATTATTGAATAGTTTGCACTAGAAATCACCTTACAAATATGCATATATGCAATATTTTTGGTCATATCCAAGGTAGTCATGTCCTTATCATCCTCCCCTTCTTGAAAATAAAGCCGTCCTCGGCGTTGCTTAATCTGAAATGTGGCTAACAAAAGAGACAAGGTGTACATGTTGTATATGTATATGTCATCCATTTTTACTTCCCTTGATTTTTGCATATATGACACATGAATAGATGAGTAACTTGCATAGTTCATAAAATCTAAAGCCAAAAAATTAGCACAAAAAGTAGAAGGCATGAAATTATTGCAACTCAGTTTGCACATATAAGTGAAGCTCTTATTCATTTCAAAAGATTGACAATGTTCATCATTAAACCATCCCAACATTGGTGAATAAACCTTACTTGCATCAAATTTACATGCTACAACATGCTTAAATAAGCAAACATGCAATAAGTCATTCAACACAGAATCATCACCAAGATTAGAGGTCATATCAAAATGATTAAACATTGGTTCTTTTGCATCAATAGTTAATTCAATGGGTGCACTCAAAATTGTTGGTATTTCAGTTGTTTGATCACATGGCAAAGTCAAATTATCAACATAGTCCTCGAAAATAGGTGGTGTGATCAAAGTAGTGGGTAGCTCATCAGATGGTGCATTCAAATTGACAAGGCATTCATCATTCTCATGTAGAGATGGAAGATCAGTACCTTTGTCATTACCTCTTATGATCAACTCAGATGATGTAGCCACTCTCGGGGGCGATGTGTCACATGGTGGAGGTGATGTAGTCCTGACAACAACGGATGTGGTTGTCATAGTATGCCTAGTAGTTGAAGGAACAATCATATCAACTCTTGGAATGTGCACCGTGCGCTTGTTCTCCTCGTGGCCAACACATCGTTTCATTTCCTGTTCAGCTTTGCAAGCAAGATGAAACAAATGGTCCATAGGATAACACTCTTCATGAATTAGTATCTCTTGAATATCACGGTTTAATCCTCCCCAAAATCTATCCATAAAATCATCTTCACTTTCTTCTAAAGAGGAATGCAACAAGGTAGTTTGTAAATCATCATAATATTTTGTTACAGTTTCACTACCTTGTTTTAACTGTTGCAACTTCTTAATCATGTCACGAGTATAATAAGCAGGGACGAAAGTATGTCGCATGGCAAGTTTCAAATCATCCCAAGTAGTAGGTATATAATCAGGGTGTAACCGACAATATTCACTCCACCAAACCAAAGCATAACCAGTGAAAGAACCAACCGCAACCTTAACCTTTTTATGTTCATTGAAATTATGGGAAGCAAATATATTTTTTATGTCGAACTCCCATTCAATATATAAAGCAGGTTTAAAACGGCCATTAAATGGTGGTATAGATACATTAACCTGATCATGTGCATTTGGATGTTTGTGCACCTCACGTGACGGTTGTGGTATTTGCAAAGGTGGTGGCACGTCTCCCGCGATCGACAAAGCCCATGAATTGACTCTGGATCCTGTCATGATTAGTAGAACAAGAAACAAAACCCAAAAATAATGTTCCTATAACTACTAGGATGTGGTGGTAAAACGCTCACAGTAAAGCAAATATCAATGTCTTACAAGTTCTTACCATGCAGCAGGCGGTGATCGGCAACCAGCGGTGTCAAGTAACTCCGAATATTGAGTAAAGCGATTGCCAGGGGAGCGTACGTATACACGGTGTAGAAATATGTGGAGCTGGGTTGGCTATATATGGTAGCAAAAGATTAGCAATAATCAATTCAAAGATGCAATGTTGAATAAACGCTCAACGACGGTACTGTGCTGGTCCTAGGCTAGACCGAACTAGAGACGCGAGCCTAGAACACTAATGAGGTCACGGCGTAGCACAACTAGCATCAATGAAGGATACTAAGTAGCTCTTGACAGCAAGATATAAGTGAAGATCACAACAGCAGTGAAGATAATGAGGTGAAACAACAGCCCAGCAGGATATATCAACAACTTTGTCTCCAACTTTCCTCTGAAAAAGTTTGTGCCGATTTTTTTGTTTTTTTTTCTTCTCTCTTTTTTTTCCTCACACTTTTTTTTCTTTCTCTCCTTTTTTTTCTCGAACTTTTTTTTCCTTTTTTTTCTCTCTTTTTTTTCTCCCTCTTTCCAAAACAAACTAGATAAGATGCAGATTGGATCAAGTGAAGATGTGAACGATCTCAACTATTATTATGACAATGAATGGTGGGTAGCACGTGGTGGAAATTGATGGATGGGTGGTGGACAGCGGAAGAGATAATGATGCAGCGGTGGCGTGACTAATGTGAACAGAACTCGAAACTCTAAACGAACTAGACACTAAGACCAGCAACTCGACACGACGATGCAACCGATAATTCAACTATGCAAGCAATGAAAAGAAAATTGCAAAGGCTCAGACTGGCTTGGACCAAGGATGAATAGATCTAACTCTTTTTTGTGGCTTTTTCTTGGACAATAGGTAAGAAAATAAATCTAATCTAGGAAAACTGGAATTTCTCACCGAGCAACCTGAAAACTGATACCACTTGATAGAGGCGAGGTGTCCCGATCTTTCGATGAGATGATAACTATCGATTTGGTGGAGATGACTTTGACGATCCGACTACAAACGTGCACGACGTTGTGCCTTAGTAATCGCTAAACCAACTCCGAGAGGTTATTGACCACGCCGGAGCACAATCAACCTGACCACGAAGGTCTATTCCTGCAAGCAATCGAAGAACAAGCAAGAATATGATAAAAGCAATCCGAATATTGCGAGTATATATGAAGTATTGATAAAGGTGGGGATCCGTAAGCGGTCTTGGTCTGGTCGTTGGACACAAACGAAGTACACGAAGTTGCAATGGCTAACTTTTAACTAAACAAATCCCAAGGAAAAAGCTACTAGATGGATCTACTTATATAGGAGCAAGGGGTGGCGGCCAAGGAGGTGGGAGGACGTCCCAAGGCAGCCTAAAACTAACCCTAGGTCGTACAAGGCTGATGGGCCCAAGTGGAGGTGATGTAACACCTTTGGACTTGTAGTTTGACTCGGATTCTGCTGCAGCATCAGATTGTTTCGTCCACAACTCAACGCTCCGGACGAATTTGAAGGTGATTCCAATTGGGTTGGAAAGTGCACGAAATCTAGTTTCCAACAAAAAAAGAATCACCCAATTCGGAGTCCGTATGAAAAACTTGTGTGCGTTTTGAGTTAGGTGTGTCTGTGCAGTCCGAATCTGAATCCAGAACGTGAGAGACTTGGACTCTATCTTCTCTTGGGCCAAAAGTGACGTGAGAGAACTTTTTGGACAGCAAATAAACATCTCTTTCTTCCTTATCTTCATATGTGGATTGTACAAATGTCCCATACACCTGCAATTAGACAAAACACAAAAGTGTGTGAAGTATTTTTGTTCTGGATAACATAAATAGATTATTGAATAGTTTGCACTAGAAATCACCTTACAAATATGCATATATGCAATATTTTTGGTCATATCCAAGGTAGTCATGTCCTTATCAAAGGATGAATAGATCTAACTCTTTTTTGTGGATTTTTCTTGGACAATAGGTAAGAAAATAAATCTAATCTAGGAAAACTGGAAATTCTCACTGAGCAACCTGAAAACTGATACCACTTGATAGAGGCGAGGGTGTCCCGATCTTTCGATGAGATGATAACTATCGATTTGGTGGAGACGACTTTGACGATCCGACTACAAACGTGCACGACGTTGCGCCTTAGCAATCGCTAAACCAATCTCCTGAGGTTACTGACGATGCCGGAAGCACGGTCAGCCTGACCACGAAGGTCTATTCCTGCAAGCAATCGAAGAACGAGCAAGAATATGATAAAGCAATCTGAATATCGCAAATATATATGAAGTATTGATAATGGTGGGGATCCGGAAGCGGTCTTGGTCTGGTCGTTGGACACAAACGAAGTACACGAAGTTGCAATGGCTAACTTTTAACTAAACAAATCCCAAGGAAAAGCTACTAGATGGATCTACTTATATAGGAGCAAGGGGTGGCGGCCAAGGAGGTGGGAGGACGTCCCAAGGCAGCCTAAAACTAAATCTAGGTCGTACAAGGCCAATGGGCCCAAGTGGAGGTGATGTAACACCTTTGGACTTGTAGTTTGACTCGGATTCTGCTGCAGCATCAGATTGTTTCGTCCACAACTCAACGCTCCGGACGAATTTGAAGGTGATTCCAATAGGGTTGGAAAGTGCACGAAATCTAGTTTCCAACAAAAAAAGAATCACCCAATTCGGAGTCCGTATGAAAAACTTGTGTGCGTTTTGAGTCAGGTATGTCTGTGCAGTCCGAATCTGAATCCAGAACGTGAGAGACTTGGACTCTATCTTCTCTTGGGCCAAAAGTGACGTGAGAGAACTTTTTGGACAGCAAATAAACATCTCTTTCTTCCTTATCTTCATATGTGGATTGTACAAATGTCCCATACACCTGCAATTAGACAAAACACAAAAGTGTGTGAAGTATTTTTGTTCTGGATAACATATATAGATTATTGAATAGTTTGCACTAGAAATCACCTGACAAATATGCATATATGCAATATTTTTGGTCATATCCAAGGTAGTCATGTCCTCATCAGTGGGAACAAGTAATTGAGCGACGACAAGCAAGAGGTGAACCTCCAATCACCACTTGGGCTCAAATGAAGGATGTCATGCGAGCACGTTTTGTTCCAACATACTACAACCGCGATCTCTTCAAGAAGCTACAACTACTCAAGCAAGGAACAAAGAGTGTTGAAGAATACTACAAGGAAATGGAGATTGCCATGATTCGAGCCAATGTCACGGAAGATGATGAGCAAACAATGGCATGATTCTTGAATGGATTAAATCATCCCATCAAGAAGATCGCCGACTTCCAACCCTACTCCAACCTCATTGAGCTCGTGCATCAAGCTACAAAGGCGGAACGTCAAGTGCAAGATGACTTCAAGTACGCCAAGTACTCATCCAAGACCTACGGCTTCTCCAACACCCAAGCTTCAACAACTCCTCCAACGTCAACCAAGCCTTCTCCAAGCAACGACGACAAGTCAAGTTACAAGAAAACTTCCGCAAGTTCAAGTCGTCCTCCTCCTACTACAAGCAACTTCAAGCCGCGTGCTTCATCATCTACTCCAACCGATGAGACCGTCAAGACAAGCTCCTTCAAGTGTTTCACTTGCGGCGGCCGAGGCCACAAGTCCTATGAATGCATGAACAAGCGCACCATGATCCTCAACGAAGATGGCAAATATGACTCCATGAGTGAGGAAGAGATGGAAGCACTTGAGCAAGTGGCCATGCACCGGCGCGTGAATGAGGATGAAGATGATCAAGTCTTTTGTGATGAGGATTCGAGCCCCGCTCTCGTTGTCTCCAAGGTCTTGACTCTTCAACATCAACAAGAAGAAGACCAACGATGCCACATCTTCCACACAAAGGCCGGCATCAATGGACGATCCGTCAAGGTCATCATCGATGGATGATAGAGGCGAGGGTGTCCCGATCTTTCGATGAGATGATAACTATCGATTTGGTGGAGACGACTTTGACGATCCGACTACAAACGTGCACGACGTTGCGCCTTAGCAATCGCTAAACCAATCTCCTGAGGTTACTGACGATGCCGGAAGCACGGTCAGCCTGACCACGAAGGTCTATTCCTGCAAGCAATCGAAGAACGAGCAAGAATATGATAAAGCAATCTGAATATTGCAAATATATATGAGGTATTGATAATGGTGGGGATCCTTAAGCGGTCTTGGTCTGGTCGTTGGACACAAACGAAGTACACGAAGTTGCGTTGGCTAACTTTTAACTAAACAAATCCCAAGGAAAAGCTACTAGATGGATCTACTTATATAGGAGCAAGGGGTGGAGGCCAAGGAGGTGGGAGGACGTCCCAAGGCAGCCTAAAACTAAATCTAGGTCGTACAAGGCCAATGGGCCCAAGTGGAGGTGATGTAACACCTTTGGACTTGTAGTTTGACTCGGATTCTGCTGCAGCATCAGATTGTTTCGTCCACAACTCAACGCTCCGGACGAATTTGAAGGTGATTCCAATTGGGTTGGAAAGTGCACGAAATCTAGTTTCCAAAAAAAAGAATCACCCAATTCGGAGTCCGTATGAAAAACTTGTGTGCGTTTTGAGTCAGGTGTGTCTGTGCAGTCCGAATCTGAATCCAGAACGTGAGAGACTTGGACTCTATCTTCTCTTGGGCCAAAAGTGACGTGAGAGAACTTTTTGGACAGCAAATAAACATCTCTTTTTCTTCCTTATCTTCATATGTGGATTGTACAAATGTCCCATACACCTGCAATTAGACAAAACACAAAAGTGTGTGAAGTATTTTTGTTCTGGATAACATAAATAGATTATTGAATAGTTTGCACTAGAAATCACCTGACAAATATGCATATATGCAATATTTTTGGTCATATCCAAGGTAGTCATGTCCTCATCATCCTCCCCTTCTTGAAAATAAAGCCGTCCTCGGCGTTGCTTAATCTGAAATGTGGCTAACAAAAGAGACTAGGTGTACATGTTGTATATGTATATGTCATCCATTTTTACTTCCCTTGATTTTTGCATATATGACACATGAATAGATGAGTAACTTGCATAGTTCATAAAATCTAAAGCCAAAAAATTAGCACAAGAAGTAGAAGGCATGAAAATATTGCAACTCAGTTTGCACATATAAGTGAAGCTCTTATTCATTTCAAAAGATTGACAATGTTCATCATTAAATCATCCCAACATTGGTGAATAAACCTTACTTGCATCAAATTTACATGCTACAACATGCTTAAATAAGCAAACATGCAATAAGTCATTCAACACAGAATCATCACCAAGATTAGAGGTCATATCAAAATGATTAAACATTGGTTCTTTTGCATCAATAGTTAATTCAATGGGTGCACTCAAAATTGTTGGTATTTCAGTTGTTTGATCACATGGCAAACTCAAATTATCAACGTAGTCCTCTAAAATAGGTGGTGTGATCAAAGTAGTGGGTAGCTCATCAGATGGTGCATTCAAATTGACAAGGCATTCATCATTCTCATGTAGAGATGGAAGATCAGTACCTTTGTCATTACCTCTTATGATCAACTCAGATGATGTAGCCACTCTCGGGGGCGATGTGTCACATGGTGGAGGTGATGTAGTCCTGACAACAACGGATGTGGTTGTCATAGTATGCCTAGTAGTTGAAGGAACAATCATATCAACTTTTGGAATGTGCACCGTGCGCTTGTTCTCCTCGTGGCCAACACGTCGTTTTATTTCCTGTTCAGCTTTGCAAGCAAGATGAAACAAATGGTCCATAGGATAACACTCTTCATGAATTAGTATCTCTTGAATATCACGGTTTAATCCTCCCCAAAATCTATCCATAAAATCATCTTCACTTTCTTCTAAAGAGGAATGCAACAAGGTAGTTTGTAAATCATCATAATATTTTGTTACAGTTTCACTACCTTGTTTTAAGTGTTGCAACTTCTTAATCATGTCACGAGTATAATAAGCAGGGACGAAAGTATGTCGCATGGCAAGTTTCAAATCATCCCAAGTAGTAGGTATATAATCAGGGTGTAACCGACAATATTCACTCCACCAAACCAAAGCATAACCAGTAAAAGAACCAACCGCAACCTTAACCTTTTTATGTTCATCGAAATTATGGGAAGCAAATATATTTTTTATGTCGAACTCCCATTCAATATATAAAGCAGGTTTAAAACGGCCATTAAATGGTGGTATAGATACATTAACCTGATCATGTGCATTTGGATGTTTGTGCACCTCTCGTGACGGTTGTGGTATTTGCAAAGGTGGTGGCACGTCTCCCGCGATCGACAAAGCCCATGAATTGACTCTGGATCCTGTCATGATTAGTAGAACAAGAAACAAAACCCAAAAATAATGTTCCTATAACTACTAGGATGTGGTGGTAAAACGCTCACAGTAAAGCAAATATCAATGTCTTACAAGTTCTTACCATGCAGCAGGCGGTGATCGGCAACCAGCGGTGTCAAGTAACTCCGAATATTGAGTAAAGCGATTGCTATGGGAGCGTACGTATACACGGTGTAGAAATATGTGGAGTTGGGTTGGCTATATATGGTAGCAAAAGATTAGCAATAATCAATTCAAAGATGCAATGTTGAAAAAACGCTCAACGACGGTACTGTGCTGGTCCTAGGCTAGACCGTACTAGAGACGCGAGCCTAGAACACTAATGAGGTCACG
Organism: Triticum aestivum; assembly: GCF_018294505.1. Taxonomy (NCBI): domain Eukaryota; kingdom Viridiplantae; phylum Streptophyta; class Magnoliopsida; order Poales; family Poaceae; genus Triticum; species Triticum aestivum. The sequence continues at coordinate 56,670 of NW_025228381.1, read as the reverse complement.
ACGTAGCACAACTAGCATCAATGAAGGATACTAAGTAGCTCTTGACAGCAAGATATAAGTGAATATCACAACGGCAGTGAAGATAATGATGAAAAACAACTGCCAAGCAGGATATAAAACAACTCTCTCTCCAACTTTCCTCTTGAAAACTTTAAGACAATTTTCTGATAAATTCTTTCAAAGAATGCTATTAACTCAACCTTTCCAATTCAAAAAGAATCACTCAATTCTGAGTTGATATGAGGAGTCAAAGAATTCTAAAACTGGCCTGAAAAATTGGAACAAGCTGTGTTCATGAACTTCGGAGGGCAAAAAGACCTATTTAGAAGCCGATTTTGAGGTGTCAAATATTGAACTAGCTTCTGCAACTATTTAGATGCGGCTCGTCGCTATCTTCAATTTGAGTACGCACGGAGCCAAAACGGACTTCGTATGAGGAAGATACACCTGTTTTACTGAACAGTGCGCAAAACAGATTCCAATCCGAATTCAGGTACGAGATTGATTCTAGATAGATCCAATTTTTTTTCTTCTCTCTTTTTTTTCTCACGCTTTTTTTTTCTTTTTCTTCTCTCTCTTTTTCTTTTTTTTCCTTTTTTCTCTTTTTTTCTCTATCTTTTTTTTAAGACAAACTAGATAAGATGCAGATTGGATCAGGCGAAGATGTGAATGACCTCAACTATGATTATGACAATGAACAGTGCATAGCACGTGGTGGAAATTAATAGATGGGATGGTGGACAGCGGAAGGGATAATGATGCAGCGGCGGCGTGACTAATGTGAACAGAACTCGAAACTCTAAAGGAACTAGACGCTAAGACCAGCAACTTACACGACGATGCAACCGATAATTCAACTATGCAAGCAATGAATAGAAAATTGCAAAGGCTCAGACTGGCTTGGATAAAGGATGAACAGATCTAACTTTTTTTTGTGTGGCTTTTTCTTGGACAATAGGTAAGAAAATAAATCTAATCTAGGAAAACTGGAAATTCTCACCGAGCAACCTGAAAACTGATACCACTTGATAGAGGCGAGGGTGTCCCGATCTTTCGATGAGATGATAACTATCGATTTGGTGGAGACGACTTTGACGATCCGACTACAAACGTGCACGACGTTGCGCCTTAGCAATCGCTAAACCAACTCCGAGAGGTTATTGACCATGCTGGAGCACGATCAACCTGACCACGAAGGTCTATTCCTGCAAGCAATCGAAGAACGAGCAAGAATATGATAAAGCAATCTGAATATTGCGAATATATATGAAGTATTGATAATGGTGGGGATCCGTAAGCGGTCTTGGTCTGGTCGTTGGACACAAACGAAGTACACGAAGTTGCACTGGCTAACTTTTAACTCAACAAAACCCAAGGAAAAGCTACTAGATGGATCTACTTATATAGGAGCAAGGGGTGGCGGCCAAGGAGGTGGGAGGACGTCCCAAGGCAGCCTAAAACTAAATCTAGGTCGTACAAGGCCAATGGGCCCAAGTGGAGGTGATGTAACACCTTTGGACTTGTAGTTTGACTCGGATTCTGCTGCAGCATCAGATTGTTTCATCCACAACTCAACGCTCCGGACGAATTTGAAGGTGATTCCAATTGGGTTGGAAAGTGCACGAAATCTAGTTTCCAACAAAAAAAGAATCACCCAATTCGGAGTCCATATGAAAAACTTGTGTGCATTTTGAGTCAGGTATGTCTGTGCAGTCCGAATCTGAATCCAGAACGTGAGAGACTTGGACTCTATCTTCTCTTGGGCCAAAAGTGACGTGAGAGAACTTTTTGGACAGCAAATAAACATCTCTTTCTTCCTTATCTTCATATGTGGACTGTACAAATGTCCCATACACCTGCAATTAGACAAAACACAAAAGTGTGTGAAGTATTTTTGTTCTGGATAACATAAATAGATTATTGAATAGTTTGCACTAGAAATCACCTGACAAATATGCATATATGCAATATTTTTGGTCATATCCAAGGTAGTCATGTCCTCATCATCCTCCCCTTCTTGAAAATAAAGCCGTCCTCGGCGTTGCTTAATCTGAAATGTGGCTAACAAAAGAGACAAGGTGTACATGTTGTATATGTATATGTCATCCATTTTTACTTCCCTTGATTTTTGCATATATGACACATGAATAGATGAGTAACTTGCATAGTTCATAAAATCTAAAGCCAAAAAATTAGCACAAGAAGTAGAAGGCATGAAAATATTGCAACTCAGTTTGCACATATAAGTGAAGCTCTTATTCATTTCAAAAGATTGACAATGTTCATCATTAAACCATCCCAACATTGGTGAATAAACCTTACTTGCATCAAATTTACATGCTACAACATGCTTAAATACGCAAACATGCAATAAGTCATTCACACAGAATCATCACCAAGATTAGAGGTCATATCAAAATGATTAAACATTGGTTCTTTTGCATCAATAGTTAATTCAATGGGTGCACTCAAAATTGTTGGTATTTCAGTTGTTTGATCACATGGCAAACTCAAATTATCAACGTAGTCCTCTAAAATAGGTGGTGTGATCAAAGTAGTGGGTAGCTCATCAGATGGTGCATTCAAATTGACAAGGCATTCATCATTCTCATGTAGAGATGGAAGATCAGTACCTTTGTCATTACCTCTTATGATCAACTCAGATGATGTAGCCACTCTCGGGGGCAATGTGTCACATGGTGGAGGTGATGTAGTCCTGACAACAACGGATGTGGTTGTCATAGTATGCTTAGTAGTTGAAGGAACAATCATATCAACTCTTGGAATGTGCACCGTGCGCTTGTTCTCCTCGTGGCCAACACGTCGTTTTATTTCCTGTTCAGCTTTGCAAGCAAGATGAAACAAATGGTCCATAGGATAACACTCTTCATGAATTAGTATCTCTTGAATATCACGGTTTAATCCTCCCCAAAATCTATCCATAAAATCATCTTCACTTTCTTCTAAAGAGGAATGCAACAAGGTAGTTTGTAAATCATCATAATATTTTGTTACAGTTTCACTACCTTGTTTTAAGTGTTGCAACTTCTTAATCATGTCACGAGTATAATAAGCAGGGACAAAAGTATGTCGCATGGCAAGTTTCAAATCATCCCAAGTAGTAGGTATATAATCAGGGTGTAACCGACAATATTCACTCCACCAAACCAAAGCATAACTAGTGAAAGAACCAACCGCAACCTTAACCTTTTTATGTTCATTGAAATTATGGGAAGCAAATATATTTTTTATGTCGAACTCCCATTCAATATATAAAGCAGGTTTAAAACGGCCATTAAATGGTGGTATAGATACATTAACCTGATCATGTGCATTTGGATGTTTGTGCACCTCTCGTGACGGTTGTGGTATTTGCAAAGGTGGTGGCACGTCTCCCGCGATCGACAAAGCCCATGAATTGACTCTGGATCCTGTCATGATTAGTAGAACAAGAAAGAAAACCCAAAAATAATGTTCCTATAACTACTAGGATGTGGTGGTAAAACGCTCACAGTAAAGCAAATATCAATGTCTTACAAGTTCTTACCATGCAGCAGGCGGTGATCGGCAACCAGCGGTGTCAAGTAACTCCGAATATTGAGTAAAGCGATTGCCAGGGGAGCGTACGTATACACGGTGTAGAAATATGTGGAGCTGGGTTGGCTATATATGGTAGCAAAAGATTAGCAATAATCAATTCAAAGATGCAATGTTGAATAAACGCTCAACGACGGTACTGTGCTGGTCCTAGGCTAGACCGAACTAGAGACGCGAGCCTAGAACACTAATGAGGTCACGGCGTAGCACAACTAGCATCAATGAAGGATACTAAGTAGCTCTTGACAGCAAGATATAAGTGAAGATCACAACAGCAGTGAAGATAATGAGGTGAAACAACAGCCCAGCAGGATATATCAACAACTTTGTCTCCAACTTTCCTCTGAAAAAGTTTGTGCCGATTTTTTTGTTTTTTTTTCTTCTCTCTTTTTTTTCCTCACACTTTTTTTTCTTTCTCTCCTTTTTTTTCTCGAACTTTTTTTTCCTTTTTTTTCTCTCTTTTTTTTCTCCCTCTTTCCAAAACAAACTAGATAAGATGCAGATTGGATCAAGTGAAGATGTGAACGATCTCAACTATTATTATGACAATGAATGGTGGGTAGCACGTGGTGGAAATTGATGGATGGGTGGTGGACAGCGGAAGAGATAATGATGCAGCGGTGGCGTGACTAATGTGAACAGAACTCGAAACTCTAAACGAACTAGACACTAAGACCAGCAACTCGACACGACGATGCAACCGATAATTCAACTATGCAAGCAATGAAAAGAAAATTGCAAAGGCTCAGACTGGCTTGGACCAAGGATGAATAGATCTAACTCTTTTTTGTGGCTTTTTCTTGGACAATAGGTAAGAAAATAAATCTAATCTAGGAAAACTAGAAATTCTCACCGAGCAACCTGAAAACTGATACCACTTGATAGAGGCGAGGGTGTCCCGATCTTTCGATGAGATGATAACTATCGATTTGGTGGAGACGACTTTGACGATCCGACTACAAACGTGCACGACGTTGCGCCTTAGCAATCGCTAAACCAATCTCCTGAGGTTACTGACGATGCCGGAAGCACGGTCAGCCTGACCACGAAGGTCTATTCCTGCAAGCAATCGAAGAACGAGCAAGAATATGATAAAGCAATCTGAATATTGCAAATATATATGAGGTATTGATAATGGTGGGGATCCTTAAGCGGTCTTGGTCTGGTCGTTGGACACAAACGAAGTACACGAAGTTGCGTTGGCTAACTTTTAACTAAACAAATCCCAAGGAAAAGCTACTAGATGGATCTACTTATATAGGAGCAAGGGGTGGAGGCCAAGGAGGTGGGAGGACGTCCCAAGGCAGCCTAAAACTAAATCTAGGTCGTACAAGGCCAATGGGCCCAAGTGGAGGTGATGTAACACCTTTGGACTTGTAGTTTGACTCGGATTCTGCTGCAGCATCAGATTGTTTCGTCCACAACTCAACGCTCCGGACGAATTTGAAGGTGATTCCAATTGGGTTGGAAAGTGCACGAAATCTAGTTTCCAAAAAAAAGAATCACCCAATTCGGAGTCCGTATGAAAAACTTGTGTGCGTTTTGAGTCAGGTGTGTCTGTGCAGTCCGAATCTGAATCCAGAACGTGAGAGACTTGGACTCTATCTTCTCTTGGGCCAAAAGTGACGTGAGAGAACTTTTTGGACAGCAAATAAACATCTCTTTTTCTTCCTTATCTTCATATGTGGATTGTACAAATGTCCCATACACCTGCAATTAGACAAAACACAAAAGTGTGTGAAGTATTTTTGTTCTGGATAACATAAATAGATTATTGAATAGTTTGCACTAGAAATCACCTGACAAATATGCATATATGCAATATTTTTGGTCATATCCAAGGTAGTCATGTCCTCATCATCCTCCCCTTCTTGAAAATAAAGCCGTCCTCGGCGTTGCTTAATCTGAAATGTGGCTAAGAAAAGAGACAAGGTGTACATGTTGTATATGTATATGTCATCCATTTTTACTTCCCTTGATTTTTGCATATATGACACATGAATAGATGAGTAACTTGCATAGTTCATAAAATCTAAAGCCAAAAAATTAGCACAAGAAGTAGAAGGCATGAAAATATTGCAACTCAGTTTGCACATATAAGTGAAGCTCTTATTCATTTCAAAAGATTGACAATGTTCATCATTGAACCATCCCAACATTGGTGAATAAACCTTACTTGCATCAAATTTACATGCTACAACATGCTTAAATACGCAAACATGCAATAAGTCATTCAACACAGAATCATCACCAAGATTAGAGGTCATATCAAAATGATTAAACATTGGTTCTTTTGCATCAATAGTTAATTCAATGGGTGCACTCAAAATTGTTGGTATTTCAGTTGTTTGATCACATGGCAAACTCAAATTATCAACGTAGTCCTCTAAAATAGGTGGTGTGATCAAAGTAGTGGGTAGCTCATCAGATGGTGCATTCAAATTGACAAGGCATTCATCATTCTCATGTAGAGATGGAAGATCAGTACCTTTGTCATTACCTCTTATGATCAACTCAGATGATGTAGCCACTCTCGGGGGCGATGTGTCACATGGTGGAGGTGATGTAGTCCTGACAACAACGGATGTGGTTGTCATAGTATGCCTAGTAGTTGAAGGAACAATCATATCAACTCTTGGAATGTGCACCGTGCGCTTGTTCTCCTCGTGGCCAACACGTCGTTTTATTTCCTGTTCAGCTTTGCAAGCAAGATGAAAAAATGGTCCATAGGATAACACTCTTCATGAATTAGTATCTCTTGAATATCACGGTTTAATCCTCCCCAAAATCTATCCATAAAATCATCTTCACTTTCTTCTAAAGAGGAATGCAACAAGGTAGTTTGTAAATCATCATAATATTTTGTTACAGTTTCACTACCTTGTTTTAAGTGTTGCAACTTCTTAATCATGTCACGAGTATAATAAGCAGGGACGAAAGTATGTCGCATGGCAAGTTTCAAATCATCCCAAGTAGTAGGTATATAATCAGGGTGTAACCGACAATATTCACTCCACCAAACCAAAGCATAACCAGTGAAAGAACCAACCGCAACCTTAACCTTTTTATGTTCATTGAAATTATGGGAAGCAAATATATTTTTTATGTCGAACTCCCATTCAATATATAAAGCAGGTTTAAAACGGCCATTAAATGGTGGTATAGATACATTAACCTGATCACGTGCATTTGGATGTTTGTGCACCTCTCGTGACGGTTGTGGTATTTGCAAAGGTGGTGGCACGTCTCCCGTGATCGACAAAGCCCATGAATTGACTCTGGATCCTGTCATGATTAGTAGAACAAGAAACAAAATCTAAAAATAATGTTCCTATAACTACTAGGATGTGGTGGTAAAACGCTCACAGTAAAGCAAATATCAATGTCTTACAAGTTCTTACCATGCAGCAGGCGGTGATCGGCAACCAGCGATGTCAAGTAACTCCGAATATTGAGTAAAGCGATTGCCAGGGGAGCGTACGTATATACGGTGTAGAAATATGTGGAGCTGGGTTGGCTATATATGGTAGCAAAAGATTAGCAATAATCAATTCAAAGATGCAATGTTGAATAAACGCTCAACGACGGTACTGTGCTGGTCCTAGGCTAGACCGGACTAGAGACGCGAGCCTAGAACACTAATGAGGTCACGGCGTAGCACAACTAGCATCAATGAAGGATACTAAGTAGCTCTTGACAGCAAGATATAAGTGAAAATCACAACGGCAGTGAAGATAATGATGAAAAACAACTGCCAAGCAGGATATACAACAACTCTCTCTCCAACTTTCCTCTTGAAAAGTTTGAGACAATTTTCTGATAAATTCTTTCAAAGAATGCTACTAACTCAAGCTTTCCAATGTGATAGAGGCGGGGTGTCCCGATCTTTCGATGAGATGATAACTATCGATTTGGTGGAGACGACTTTGACGATCCGACTACAAACGTGCACGACGTTGCGCCTTAGCAATCGCTAAACCAATCTCCTGAGGTTACTGACGATGCTGGAAGCACGGTCAGCCTGACCACGAAGGTCTATTCCTGCAAGCAATCGAAGAACGAGCAAGAATATGATAAAGCAATCTGAATATTGCAAATATATATGAGGTATTGATAATGGTGGGGATCCGGAAGCGGTCTTGGTCTGGTCGTTGGACACAAACGAAGTACACGAAGTTGCAATGGCTAACTTTTAACTAAACAAATCCCCAGGAAAAGCTACTAGATGGATCTACTTATATAGGAGCAAGGGGTGGAGGCCAAGGAGGTGGGAGGACGTCCCAAGGCAGCCTAAAACTAAATCTAGGTCGTACAAGGCCAATGGGCCCAAGTGGAGGTGATGTAACACCTTTGGACTTGTAGTTTGACTCGGATTCTGCTGCAGCATCAGATTGTTTCGTCCACAACTCAACGCTCCGGACGAATTTGAAGGTGATTCCAATTGGGTTGGAAAGTGCGCGAAATCTAGTTTCCAACAAAAAAAGAATCACCCAATTCGGAGTCCGTATGAAAAACTTGTGTGCGTTTTGAGTCAGGTGTGTCTGTGCAGTCCGAATCTGAATCCAGAACGTGAGAGACTTGGACTCTATCTTCTCTTGGGCCAAAAGTGACGTGAGAGAACTTTTTGGACAGCAAATAAACATATCTTTCTTCCTTATCTTCATATGTGGATTGTACAAATGTCCCATACACCTGCAATTAGACAAAACACAAAAGTGTGTGAAGTATTTTTGTTCTGGATAACATAAATAGATTATTGAATAGTTTGCACTAGAAATCACCTGACAAATATGCATATATGCAATATTTTTGGTCATATCCAAGGTAGTCATGTCCTCATCAATGGAGGTAGTTGTCACAACTTGGCAAGTGAAGAACTATGCTCGAAGCTCCAATTGGTCAAGAAGAAGCACCCACACCCCAACAAGGTTCAATGGCTAAGTGACTCCGGCACTATACGAGTTGAGCATATGGTCCAAGTCTCTTTCAAAATCGGTGCATATGAAGACACTTTGGAATGTTATGTGGTCCCAATGACCGTTTGCCACCTCCTTCTTGGTCGACCATGGCAATTCGACCGTGGTGTCATCCACAATGGGCGAACCAATCACTATAGCTTCAAGATGAAAGGGAAGGAATATGTGCTACGACCTATATCTCCTAGTCAAGTGATAGCCGACAAGCAAGCCACCCACCATTGAGAGAAGAGTGAGAAAGTGAGCCACCAAAAAGTGAGTGAGAGCCACAAGCCAAACTTGAGCGCCTCTTCACCTAGAGAGAAAAACCTCATTCTATTTGCCACCAAAAGTGAGATGAGAGAAGTGTGTGAGAACCCATCAAGTGTGATGCACTTTGTCCTTGTGTGCAAGGATGGAGAACCAAAAACTAACACCATTCACGAGCTATCTTTGGTGTTTCAATCTGATAGAGGCAAAGGTGTCCCGTCTTTCGATGAGATGATGGATATCGCTTTGGTGGAAGTCGACTTTGACGATCCGACTATGAACGTGCGAGGATGTCGCGCCTTAGCAATCGCTAAACCAACTCCGAGAGGTTATTGACCACGCCGGAGCACGATCAACCTGACCACGAGGGTCTGTTTCCTGCGAGCAAACGAAGAACAAGCAAGAAACTAAGATTGCAATCTGGATATTGCGAATATAAGATGAAAGCTTTATTGATCAAGGTGGGGTTCTGTGACGCCTTTGTCTGGTCGTTGAACACAAACGAAGTACGCGAAGTTGCAGCTATGGCGAACTTTTAATCTAAACAAAACCCAAAGTCTAAACGGTGCCCTAAGGGCTGTATATATGGAGGAAGAGAGGGGGAATTTCGTGGCCCTTGGTGGAGGGGTCCGAAATCAACCCTATCTCTTGTTTCCCCACACATACGGACTCTAAAAATAGCCTATACTTATGTATTTCGAAATTACATGGGCCTGGCCCAATAATAAGGTGACGCAGCACCTATAATAGCCTCTGGACGAAATTTATGAAGTGACATCTTGTATATTTCGTCCAAGGCTTCATGCACTCGTTATGGAGGCTTCAAAGACCTGAAATCATCACTTGTAACTCTGTTCTTGTTCCCCTTGCGCATGCCATCATCTCCATGCTTGTTCTTGCTCCAATGTTCATCCTTCTCCAAGCTAGGCCCTTCATTTGTAAGCAAAACAAATGTGTCCAATTTAGGCAGCATCATATTCTCATGAACATTAGAATCATTACCAAGAAACAAAAGTACCTGGTAATTTAGTTGGCGTGCGCGAGCTCTAGTAATTGGTCCAGTATGTATAGCAGCAGGGGCTGTGGGTGTAACAATGGTATTGATGTCCTCATCATCCTCCCCTTCTTGAAATGAAGTCGTCCTCGACGGAAGTTCATCTTCCTCACCCAAATAAGGCTTCAAATCTGCAATGTTAAAAGTGGGACTAACCCCAAAATCTGCAAGCAGCTCAAGTTTGTATGCATTATCATTTATTTTCTCTAACACCTTAAAGGGACCATCAGCACGTGGCATTAGCTTTGATTTGCGCAAATCAGGAAATCTATCTTTACGCAAATGTAGCCAAACAAGATCTCCAGGTGCAAATACAACATGTTTTCTACCCTTATCTCCAGCAAGTTTATATTTAGCACTCATACGCTCAATGTTTTCCTTAGTTAACTCATGCATTTTTAAAATCAATTCAGCATGTTGTTTAGCATCAAAATTAACCTTCTCCGAAGATGGAAGAGGCAACAAATCAATAGGTGCACGAGGTAGGAAACCATACACAACTTCAAAAGGGCACATCTTAGTAGTAGAATGCAATGAACGATTATAAGCAAATTCAATATGAGGCAAGCATTCCTCCCACATTTTCTTATTACTCTTCAAAACAGCCCTAAGCATAGTAGAAAATGTTCTATTGACTACTTCAGTTTGTCCATCAGTTTGGGGGTGACAAATAGTACTAAAAAGCAGTTTAGTCCCCAACTTAGCCCATAAACATCTCCAAAAGTGGCTAAGAAATTTAGTATCACGATCTGAAACAATAGTATTTGGCACACCATGCAAGCGAATAATTTCACGAAAGAACAAATCAGCAACATTAACAGCATCATCGCTTTTATGACATGGTATAAAGTGTGCCATTTTCGAAAATCTATCCACGACAACAAATATGCTATCCCTCCCCTTCTTTGTTCGAGGTAAACCTAAAACAAAGTCCATAGATATATCCTCCCAAGGAACACTAGGTACAGGCAAAGGCATATATAAACCATGAGGATTGAGTCGTGACTTAGCTTTTTGACATGTAGTGTAGTGAGCAACAAAGCGCTCAACATCCCGTCTCATCTTTGGCCAAAAGAAATGTGTAGCAAGTACGTCCTCCGTCTTCTTCACGCCAAAGTGTCCCATTAATCCTCCTCAATGCGCCTCCTGCAACAACAAAAGACGAACGGAGCTAGCTGGAATGCATATGATAGAGGCAAAGGTGTCCCGTCTTTCGATGAGATGATGGATATCGCTTTGGTGGAAGTCAACTTTCACGATCCGACTATGAACGTGCGAGGACGTCGCGCCTTAGCAATCGCTAAACCAACTCCGAGAGGTTATTGACCACGCCGGAGCACGATCAACCTGACCACGAGGGTCTGTTTCCTGCGAGCAAACGAAGAACAAGCAAGAAACTAAGATTGCAATCTGGATATTGCTAATATAAGATGAAAGCTTTAGTGATCAAGGTGGGGTTCTGTGACGCCTTTGTCTGGTCGTTGAACACAAACGAAGTACGTGAAGTTGCAGCTATGGCGAACTTTTAATCTAAACAAAACCCAAAGTCTAAACGGTGCCCTAAGGGCTGTATATATGGAGGAAGAGAGGGGGAATTTCGTGGCACTTGGTGGACGGGTCCGAAATCAACCCTATCTCTTGTTTCCCCACACATACGGACTCTGAAAATAGCCTATACTTATGTATTTCGAAATCATGGGCCTGGCCCAATAAAAAGGTGACGCAGCACCTATAATAGCCTCTGGACGAAATTTATGAAGTGACATCTTGTATATGTCGTCCAAGGCTTCATGCACTCGTTATGGAGGCTTCAAAGACCTGAAATCATCACTTGTAACTCGGTTCTTGTTCCCCTTGCGCATGCCATCATCTCCATGCTTGTTCTTGCTCCAATGTTCAGCCTTGTCCAAGCTAGGCCCTTTATTTGTAAGCAAAACAAATGTATCCAATTTAGGCAGCATCATATTCTCATGAACATTAGAATCATTCCCAAGAAACGAAAGTACCTGGTAATTTAGTTGGCGTGCGCGAGCTCTAGTAATTGGTCCAGTATGTATAGCAGCTGGGGCTGTGGGTGTAACAATGGTATTGATGTCCTCATCATCCTCCCCTTCTTGAAATGAAGTCGTCCTCGACGGAAGTTCATCTTCCTCACCCAAATAAGGCTTCAAATCTGCAATGTTAAAAGTGGGACTAACACCATAATCTGCAGGCAGCTCAAGTTTATATGCATTATCATTTATTTTCTCTAACACCTTAAAGGGACCATCAGCCCGTGGCATGAGCTTTGATTTGCGCAAATCAGGAAATCCATCCTTACGCAAATGTAACCAAACAAGATCTCCAGGTGCAAACACAACATGTTTTCTACCCTTATCTCCAGCAAGTTTATATTTGGCATTCATACGCTCAATGTTTTCCTTAGTTAACTCATGCATTTTTAAAATCAATTCAGCACGTTGTTTAGCATCAAAATTAACCTTCTCCGAAGATGGAAGAGGCAACAAATCAATAGGTGCACGAGGTAGGAAACCATACACAACTTCAAAAGGGCACATCTTAGTAGTAGAATGCAATGAACGATTATAAGCAAATTCAATATGAGGCAAGCATTCCTCCCACATTTTCTTATTACTCTTCAAAACAGCCCTAAGCATAGTAGACAATGTTCTATTGACTACTTCAGTTTGGCCATCAGTTTGGGGGTGACAAGTAGTACTAAAAAGCAGTTTAGTCCCCAACTGAGCCCATAAACATCTCCAAAAGTGGCTAAGAAATTTAGTATCA
>NW_025228381.1:41516-43036 GCF_018294505.1 Triticum aestivum | reverse complement strand
ATTTTCTTTTCCCTTCTTGTGTTTAATGACATAAGGGAAAGTCTCAATGAATTCAACCCATTTAGCATGTCTACGATTCAGTTTAGCTTGACTTTTAATATGTTTCAAAGATTCATGATCAGAATGTATAACAAATTCTTTGGGCCATAAATAATGTTGCCATGTTTCTAAAGTCCGAACAAGAGCATATAATTCTTTATCATAAGTAGAATAATTTAGACTAGGCCCACTCAATTTTTCAGAAAAGTATGCAACAGGTTTGCCATCTTGTAATAACACACCTCCTAATCCAATTCCACTAGCATCACATTCAAGCTCAAAAGTCTTATTAAAATCAGGAAGTTGCAGTAAAGGAGCATGTGTCAACTTATCTTTCAATACCGAGAAGGCTTCTTCCTGTGCGGTACCCCAAAGAAAAGGCACATCTTTCTTTGTAAACTCATTGAGAGGTGCAGCAATGGTGCTGAAATCTCTCACAAAACGCCTATAGAATCCAGCGAGGCCAAGAAATCTCCTCACTTGTGTGACCGTTTTGGGCTGCGGCCAACTCTCAATAGCTTCAATCTTGGCTTTATCAACTTCAATTCCCTGTGGAGTAACAACATAGCCAAGAAAAGATACTCGGTCGGTGCAAAAGGTGCACTTCCCAAGGTTACCAAACAAACGTGCATCACGTAGAGCAATAAAAACAGCACGTAAATGTTCCAAATGTTCTTCCAAAGATCTGCTATAAATCAGTATATCATCAAAATAGACTACCACAAATCGTCCAATGAAAGCACGTAAAACTTCGTTCATTAGTCTCATGAACGTACTAGGCGCATTAGTTAACCCAAAAGGCATGACTAACCACTCATATAATCCAAACTTAGTTTTAAAAAATATTGTTTTCCATTCATCCCCCAATTTCATACGAATTTGATGGTATCCACTACGCAAATCAACTTTGGAGAATATTGTAGAGCCACTCAATTCATCTAGCATATCATCTAGCCTAGGAATAGGATAACGATAACGAATAGTAATATTATTAATGCCTCTACAATCAACACACATACGCGATGTACCATCCTTTTTCGGCACTAGAATAATAGGAACAACACAAGGACTAAGGGATTCGCGTATATAACCTTTGTCGAGAAGCTCTTGTACTTGACGCATAATCTCCTTCGTCTCCTCTGGATTGGTACGGTATGGCGCACGGTTTGGCAGTGAAGCACCGGGAATTAAGTCGATCTGATGCTCAATCCCTCGAATAGGTGGTAATCCCGGTGGCACGTCTTGTGGAAAGACGTCAGCGAACTCCTGCAAAGTGTTAGTGATAGCAGGAGGCAAAGAGGAAGGCACGTCCTCGAATGAAAATAATGCATCTTTGCACACAAAAGCATAGCAAACAGATTTGCTGAAATCTAGCTCATCAATATCAGATTTGGTGGCAAATAAACATGCACTTTTCAATTTAATTTCAGAAGCAACACTAGATGGTTTATTATTATGCTTCATTTGTTGCTCAAATTCTT
>NW_025228381.1:33582-39903 GCF_018294505.1 Triticum aestivum | reverse complement strand
ATTTTTGAAGCAATTCACGTTGATAATATGGTGGAACCCAACGAGTACGCATAGCAGTTTTCAAAGCAGCCCAAGTAGTTGGAATAGGATATAATCTACAATGTTCAGACCACCATACACATGCAAAACTAGTGAAAGCACAAACAGCAGCAGCAACTCGTCTCTCCTCAGGATATTGTAAACATGTAAATCGTTGTTCAGTTTCTAACTCCCAAGTAAGATATATATCAGGAACATATCTACCCTCAAATGGTGGAATATTCAATTTCAGTTTAGGAATATGGACATCATCTCGTACCTGAGGTGGTGGTGCAGGCCTACCATTACGAATATATACCTGAGGTCGACCTGCTGGTGGTGGTGCAGGTGGCTGCACGTAGTGCTGATTTTGATCAACCTCATCCTCATAATCTCCCACATAATCATCCTCCTCCGCATCAGCAGCAGGAGCCACAGAAGTATCAACAGCAGCACCAACAGTTTGGCCAAACGCAAGAGGAACACGGCTCGCTCAGCGAAGGTCTCTTTCGCGACGTGGAGGTAGTCTTTGCTGTTGTTGTTGGAGAGGTGCGTTAGGTGCAGCGGGTGGTGGTGGTGGAAGACGCGCGAGAAATTCATTAAACTTGTTATCGAGCTTTGTTTCGAACGTCTTCTCCATGCCATCTATCTTCTCCATGGCCGCTTCAAATCTGTTTAGCACATCTTCCACCTGTCCACTCATCATTTGCTGAAATTTATCATGCAAATCCTTATTCATCATATTCTCCCAGTCAGTCTCGTCGGCTTGTGATCCTGGCATGGTTAGTAGCAATAGAAACACACAAGAATATGATCCTACAGACTACTAACAAGAGGTGGTGGTGGGTGTCACAAATCCGTCAAGCAAATCTCAAATTCTCACCAGTTCTTACCCAGCAGCAGGCGGTGATCGGCAACCGTTGTAGTCAAAAACTCTCAAAGCTTGGATAGAGCGATTACCAGGGAAAGTCAAACGCACGACGTAGATGTATGTGGAGCTGGGAAGTCTTATAATATGGTAGCAAAAAGGGTCAGCAATAATCAATTCAGAGATGCAAAGTTGAATAAACGCTCAACGATGGTACTGTGCTGGTCCTAGGCTAGACTGTGCTAGAGACGCGAGTCTAGACACCAACAAAAACACGGCGCGGCACGTAAACAAGGGAAAAGCACACTCTGAATTATTTTTTTCGCTCTTTTTTTTGCGCTGTCTTTTTTTTGCGCTGTTTTTTTTTGCGAAAAAATCACTATAATGGCGAGTGTCTCAAAACTCTTCCTAGGTCAAACTGACAGGATGGGCACGAAATTTTTTCGACCAAAATTTTTTTTTTCGACTGCCGGGACCCAAAAACTGGAAACGGGTCAAAAAAAACTTCCTATAATGGCACCTGTCTCAAAACACTCAGAAACACCTAAAAATAGGATAGCCAGAATTTTTTTCGAAAAATGCGTTTTCGAAAAATTTTGGGCCTAAACGTAGGGTGGTTTCCGGACTCTTTTTTTTCCGAAACCTACTCCGGCAAGGAAACACGAATCGGAATCTAGATGGATCTCGAAAACAAACCTAATATGACAAGAACTCGGATTGGTGGTGGATATATGGTAGTAGATGGCAGCGGTGGTGATATATGACAGCGGTGGTGGTATATGGATACGGATTCAAAGCGGTGGCGGATAAGCGGCGGTGGTAGATGGCAGGGGCGATGATGATGGTGCGGCGGCGGCGTGACAACTTATGACCAGAACTCGAAACTCTAAAAGACTAGACTCTAAGACCAGCAACTAGACACGAAGATGCAACCGCAAATTCAACAAAGCAAAATCCTAAAAAGATTATGCAAAGGCTCAGATTGGTTCGGATATGATGAACTAACCCTAATTTTTTTTGTGGCTTTTTCATGGACTGTAGGTATGAAGAACAGACTCGATCTAAACTACGAAAAACTGTAAAATCTCACCGAGCAACCTGGAAATCTGATACCACTTGATAGAGGCAAAGGTGTGATGAGGACATGACTACCTTGGATATGACCAAAAATATTGTATATATGCATATTTGTCAGGTGATTTCTAGTGCAAACTATTCAATAATCTATTTATGTTATCCAGAACAAAAATACTTCACACACTTTTGTGTTTTGTCTAATTGCAGGTGTATGGGACATTTGTACAATCCACATATGAAGATAAGGAAGAAAGAGATGTTTATTTGCTGTCCAAAAAGTTCTCTCACGTCACTTTTGGCCCAAGAGAAGATAGAGTCCAAGTCTCTCACGTTCTGGATTCAGATTCGGACTGCACAGACACACCTGACTCAAAACGCACACAAGTTTTTCATACGGACTCCGAATTGGTTGATTCTTTTTTTGTTGGAAACTAGATTTCGTGCACTTTCCAACCCAATTGGAATCACCTTCAAATTCGTCCGGAGCGTTGAGTTGTGGACGAAACAATCTGATGCTGCAGCAGAATCCGAGTCAAACTACAAGTCCAAAGGTGTTACATCACCTCCACTTGGGCCCATTGGCCTTGTACGACCTAGATTTAGTTTTAGGCTGCCTTGGGACGTCCTCCCACCTCCTTGGCCGCCACCCCTTACTCCTATATAAGTAGATCCATCTAGTAGCTTTTCCTTGGGATTTGTTTAGTTAAAAGTTAGCCATTGCAACTTCGTGTACTTCGTTTGTGTCCAACGACCAGACCAAGACCGCTTCCGGATCCCCACCATTATCAATACTTCATATATATTTGCAATATTCAGATTGCTTTATCATATTCTTGCTCGTTCTTCGATTGCTTGCAGGAATAGACCTTCGTGGTCAGGCTGACCGTGCTTCCAGCATCGTCAGTAACCTCAGGAGATTGGTTTAGCGATTGCTAAGGCGCAACGTCGTGCACGTTTGTAGTCGGATCGTCAAAGTCGACTTCCACCAAAGCGAAATTCACCATCTCATCGAAAGACGGGACACCTCCGCCTCTATCAAGTGGTATCAGTTTTCAGGTTGCTCGGTGAGAATTTCCAGTTTTCCTAGATTAGATTTATTTTCTTACCTATTGTCCAAGAAAAAGCCACACAAAAAAAAGTTAGATATGTTCATCCTTTATCCAAGCCAGTCTGAGCCTTTGCAATTTTCTATTCATTGCTTGCATAGTTGAATTATCGGTTGCATCGTCGTGTCAGTTGCTGGTCTTAGTGTCTAGTTCGTTTAGAGTTTCGAGTTCTGTTCACATTAGTCACGCCACCGATGCATCATTATCTCTTCCGCTGTCCACCACCCATCCATCAATTTTCACCACGTGCTACCCACCATTCATTGTCATAATAATAGTTGAGATCGTTCACATCTTCACTTGATCCAATCTGCATCTTATCTAGTTTGTTTTGGAAAGAGGGAGAAAAAAAAAGAAAAAAAAGAGAAAAAAGGAAAGAAAAAAAAAGTCAGAGAAAAAAAAAGGAGAGAAAGAAAAAAAAGTGTGAGGAAAAAAAAGAGAGAAGAAAAAAAAACAAAAAAATCGGCACAAACTTTTTCAGAGGAAAATTGGAGACAAAGTTGTTGATATATCCTGCTTGGCTGTTGTTTCACCTCATTATCTTCACTGCTGTTGTGATCTTCACTTATATCTTGCTGTCAAGAGCTACTTAGTATTCTTCATTGATGCTAGTTGTGCTACGCCGTGACCTCATTAGTGTTCTAGGCTCGCGTCTCTAGTCCGGTCTAGCCTAGGACCAGCACAGTACCGTCGTTGAGCGTTTATTCAACATTGCATCTTTGAATTGATTATTGCTAATCTTTTGCTACCATATATAGCCAACCCAGCTCCACATATTTCTACACCGTGTATACGTACGCTCCCCTGGCAATCGCTTTACTCAATATTCGGAGTTACTTGACACCGTTGGTTGCCGATCACCGCCTGCTGCATGGTTAGAACTTGTAAGACATTGATATTTGCTTTACTGTGAGCGTTTTACCACCACATCCTAGTAGTTATAGGAACATTATTTTTGGGTTTTGTTTCTTGTTCTACTAATCATGACAGGATCCAGAGTCAATTCATGGGCTTTGTCGATCGCGGGAGACGTGCCACCACCTTTGCAAATACCACAACCATCACGAGAGGTGCACAAACATCCAAATGCACATGATCAGGTTAATGTATCTATACCACCATTTAATGGCCGTTTTAAACCTGCTTTATATATAGAATGGGAGTTCGACATAAAAAATATATTTGCTTCCCATAATTTCGATGAACATAAAAAGGTTAAGGTTGCGGTTGGTTCTTTCACTGGTTATGCTTTGGTTTGGTGGAGTGAATTTTGTCGGTTACACCCTGATTATATACCTACTACTTGGGATGATTTGAAACTTGCCATGCGACATACTTTCGTCCGTGCTTATTATACTCGTGACATGATTAAGAAGTTGCAACACTTAAAACAAGGTAGTGAAACTGTAACAAAATATTATGATGATTTACAAACTACCTTGTTGCATTCCTCTTTAGAAGAAGGTGAAGATGATTTTATGGATAGATTTTGGGGAGGATTAAACCGTGATATTCAAGAGATACTAATTCATGAAGAGTGTTATACTATGGACCATTTGTTTCATCTTGCTTGCAAAGCTGAACAGGAAATAAAACGACGTGTTGGCCACGAGGAGAACAAGCGCACGATGCACATTCCAAGAGTTGATATGATTGTTCCTTCAACTACTAGGCATACTATGACAACCACATCCGTTGTTGTCAGGACTACATCACCTCCACCATGTGACACATCGCCCCTGAGAGTGGCTACATCATCTGAGTTGATCATAAGAGGTAATGACAAAGGTACTGATCTTCCATCTCTACATGAGAATGATGAATGCCTTGTCAATTTGAATGCACCATCTGATGAGCTACCCACTACTTTGATCACACCACCTATTTTAGAGGACTATGTTGATAATTTGACTTTGCCATGTGATCAAACAACTGAAATACCAACAATTTTGAGTGCACCCATTGAATTAACTATTGATGCAAAAGAACCAATGTTTAATCATTTTGATATGACCTCTAATCTTGGTGATGATTCTGTGTTGAATGACTTATTGCATGTTTGCTTATTTAAGCATGTTGTAGCATGTAAATTTGATGCAAGTAAGGTTTATTCACCAATGTTGGGATGGTTTAATGATGAACATTGTCAATCTTTTGAAATGAATAAGAGCTTCACTTATATGTGCAAACTAAGTTGCAATATTTTCATGCCTTCTACTTCTTGTGCTAATTTTTTGGCTTTAGATTTTATGAACTATGCAAGTTACTCATCTATTCATGTGTCATATATGCAAAAATCAAGGGAAGTAAAAATGGATGACATATACATATACAACATGTACTCCGTGTCTCTTTTGTTAGCCACATTTCAGATTAAGCAACGCCGAGGACGGCTTTATTTTCAAGAAGGGGAGGATGATGAGGACATGACTACCTTGGATATGACCAAAAATATTGTATATATGCATATTTGTCAGGTGATTTCTAGTGCAAACTATTCAATAATCTATTTATGTTATCCAGAACAAAAATACTTCACACACTTTTGTGTTTTGTCTAATTGCAGGTGTATGGGACATTTGTACAATCCACATATGAAGATAAGGAAGAAAGAGATGTTTATTTGCTGTCCAAAAAGTTCTCTCGCGTCACTTTTGGCCCAAGAGAAGATAGAGTCCAAGTCTCTCACGTTCTGGATTCAGATTCGGACTGCACAGACACACCTGACTCAAAACGCACACAAGTTTTTCATACGGACTCCGAATTGGTTGATTCTTTTTTTATTGGAAACTAGATTTCGTGCACTTTCCAACCCAATTGGAATCACCTTTAAATTCGTCCGGAGCGTTGAGTTGTGGACGAAACAATCTGATGCTGCAGCAGAATCCGAGTCAAACTACAAGTCCAAAGGTGTTACATCACCTCCACTTGGGCCCATTGGCCTTGTACGACCTAGATTTAGTTTTAGGCTGCCTTGGGACGTCCTCCCACCTCCTTGGCCGCCACCCCTTGCTCCTATATAAGTAGATCCATCTAGTAGCTTTTCCTTGGGATTTGTTTAGTTAAAAGTTAGCCATTGCAACTTCGTGTACTTCGTTTGTGTCCAACGACCAGACCAAGACCGCTTCCGGATCCCCACCATTATCAATACTTCATATATATTTGCAATATTCAGATTGCTTTATCATATTCTTGCTCGTTCTTCGATTGCTTGCAGGAATAGACCTTCGTGGTCAGGCTGACCGTGCTTCC
>NW_025228381.1:15403-33572 GCF_018294505.1 Triticum aestivum | reverse complement strand
AGTCGACTTTGACGATCCGACTACGAACGTGCGAGGACGTCGCGCCTTAGCAATCGCTAAACCAACTCCGAGAGGTTATTGACCACGCCGGAGCACGATCAACCTGACCACGAGGGTCTGTTTCCCGTCGAGCAAACGAAGAACAAGCAAGAAACTAAGATTGCAATCTGGATATTGCGAATATAAGATGAAAGCTTTATTGATCAAGGTGGGGTTCTGTGACGCCTTTGTCTGGTCGTTGAACACAAGTGAAGTACGCGAAGTTGCAGCTATGGCGAACTTTTAATCTAAACAAAACCCAAAGTCTAAACGGTGCCCTAAGGGCTGTATATATGGAGGAAGAGAGGGGGAATTTCGTGGCCCTTGGTGGAGCGGTCCGAAATCAACCCTATCTCTTGTTTCCCCACACATACGGACTCTAAAAATAGCCTATACTTATGTATTTCGAAATTACATGGGCCTGGCCCAATAAAAAGGTGACGTAGCACCTATAATAGCCTCTGGACGAAATTTATGAAGTGACATCTTGTATATTTCGTCCAAGGCTTCATGCACTCGTTATGGAGGCTTCAAAGACCTGAAATCATCACTTGTAACTCGGTTCTTATTCCCCTTGCGCATGCCTTCATCTCCATGCTTGTTCTTGCTCCAATGTTCATCGTTCTCCAAGCTAGGCCCTTCCTTTGTAAGCAAAACAAATGTATCCAATTTAGGCAGCATCATATTCTCATGAACATTAGAATCATTACCAAGAAACGAAAGTACCTGGTAATTTAGTTGGCGTGCGCGAGCTCTAGTAATTGGTCCAGTATGTATAGCAGCAGGGGCTATGGGTGTAACAATGGTATTGATGTCCTCATCAGCATAGCTTGTTAGCACGAAACACAAATCAATCGTTAACGACAAACTTGTTCCACATTCTTCCTTCTTTACAATTCTGCATTACATCTTTAAAATCAGCATCATGCACATATTGATCTTTGATGGTCTCCAAACCCAATATTTTGAAGTCAAGTTGTGAAAGCATAGTGTAGCGACGAGACAATGCATCAGCAATAACATTTTCTTTTCCCTTCTTGTGTTTCATGACATAAGGGAAAGTCTCAATGGATTCAACCCATTTAGCATGTCTACGATTCAGTTTAGCTTGACTTTTAATATGTTTCAAAGATTCATGATCAGAATGTATAACAAATTCTTTGGGCCATAAATAATGTTGCCATGTTTCTAAAGTCCGAACAAGAGCATATAATTCTTTATCATAAGTAGAATAATTCAGACTAGGCCCACTCAATTTTTCGGAAAAGTATGCAACAGGTTTGCCATCTTGTAATAACACACCGCCTAATCCAATTCCACTAGCATCACATTCAAGCTCAAAAGTCTTATTAAAATCAGGAAGTTGGAGTAAAGGAGCATGTGTCAACTTATCTTTCAATACCGAGAAGGCTTCTTCCTGTGCGGTACCCCAAAGAAAAGTCACATCTTTCTTTGTAAGCTCATTGAGAGGTGCATCAATGGTGCCGAAATCTCTCAGAAAACGCCTATAGAATCCAGCGAGGCCAAGAAAACTCCTCACTTGTGTGACCGTTTTGGGTTGCGGCCAACTCTCAATAGCTTCAATCTGGGCTTTATCAACTTTAATTCCCTGTGGAGTAACAACATAGCCAAGAAAAGATACTCGGTCGGTGCAAAAGGTGCACTTCCCAAGGTTACCAAACAAACGTGCATCACGTAGAGCAATAAAAACAGCACGTAAATGTTCGAAATGTTCTTCCAAAGATGTGCTATAAATCAATATGTCATCAAAGTAAACTACCACAAATCATCCAATGAAAGCACGTAAAACTTCGTTCATTAATCTCATGAAAGTACTAGGTGCATTAGTTAACCCAAAAGGCATGACTAACCACTCATATAATCCAAACTTAGTTTTGAATGCTGTTTTCCATTCATCTCCCAATTTCATACGAATTTGATGGTATCCACTATGCAAATCAACTTTGGAGAATATTGTAGAGCCACTCAATTCATCAAGCATATCATCTAGCCTAGGAATAGGATGACGATAACGAATAGTAATATTATTAATGCCTCTACAATCAACACACATACGTGATGTACCATCCTTTTTCGGCACTAGAATAATAGGAACAGCACAAGGACTAAGGGATTCGCGTATATAACCTTTGTCGAGAAGCTCTTGTACTTGACGCATAATCTCCTTCGTCTCCTCTGGATTGGTGCGGTATGGTGCACGGTTTGGCAGTGAAGCACCGGGAATTAAGTCAATCTGAGTGCTCAATCCATCGAATAGGCGGTAATCCCGGTGGCACGTCTTGTGGAAAGACGTCAGCGAACTCCTGCAAAATGTTAGTGACAGCAGGAGGCAAAGAGGAAGGCACGTCCTCGAATGAAAATAATGCCTCTTTGCACACAAAAGCATAGCAAACAGATTTGCTGAAATCTAGCTCATCAATATCAGATTTGGTGGCAAATAAACATGCACTTTTCAATTTAATTTCAGAAGCAACACTAGATGGTTTATTATTAGGCTTCATTTGTTGCTCAAATACTTTTGCCACAATCTGATTTTCACTCTTATTCTTCTCCTATTTTGCTTTATTAGCTCTATTAATATCATCTTTCAAAATGGAATCAGGAGTCATAGGAAGCAAAGTAATATTTTTATCCTTATGAACAAGAGTATAGTGATTGTTTCTACCATGGTGTACAGAATTTTTATCAAATTGCCATGGTCTACCAAGTAATAAGGAACATGCTTGCATAGGTACCACATCACAATCAACATAATCAGCATATGTAGAGATACTAAAATGCACACGAACAGTACGTGTTACCTTAACCTTGCCGCTGTTGTTGAACCATTGGATGTAGTAAGGATGTGGATGTGGTCTTGTGGTGAGAGAAAGCTTCTCCACCATCTCCATGCTAGCCAAGTTGTTGCAGCTCCCTCCGTCTATGATGACGCGCACAGAACGTTCCTTCACAACTCCCTTGGTATGGAACAAATTGTGCCTCTGATTTTGCTCAGCTTGTGCGATCTGCACACTCAAAACACGTTCAGCAACTAAACATTCATACCTGTCAGCGTTTTCAGGAGCCATGTATTGCGTCTCATGATCAGAATCATCTCCACCATGTTCTTCACGTGTAATAAGAGCCAAAGTCTCCTCATCATAGTCACTAGCAGACTCACATCCACCATCCGCGGTAGCAATCATCACACGCGGAGATTTGCATTCTCTCGCATAATGACCTCCTCCCTTACAACGATGACAAATAATATCACTTGTGTGCCCTGTTGATGCCATGGAAGAAGAAGAACGTTGTGCAGGCCCCGCAGGTGCGCTCTTGGCAGATAATGGTGGTTGTGCCTGTTTTCTTGTATCACGGCTGGAGGTGGCACCGGATGGAGGTGCTGGTGCAGTTGAAGTAGAAGATGCACGTGGTGTCCATGATGAAGGTCGGCCTGCAGAAAAGTTAGTTCGCCCCAATGCTTGTCGATCCTGCACTTCACGTTCAGCTTTACAAGCAAGATGGAATAAACGAGTGATATTAGTATACTCCTTATAGTCTAAAATGGTCTGAATCTCTCTATTTAATCCACCCAGAAAACGTGCAAGCATAGCTTCATTCTCCTCAAGAATACCACATCTAATCATGCCAGTTTGTAATTCCTGATAATATTCTTCTACAGAATTTTTCCCTTGTCTTAAACACTGCAATTTTTGAAGCAATTCACGTTGATAATATGGTGGAACCCAACGCGTACGCATAGCAGTTTTCAAAGCAGCCCAAGTAGTTGGAATAGGATATAATCTACAATGTTCAGACCACCGTACACATGCAAAACTAGTGAAAGCACAAACAGCAGCAGCAACTCGTCTCTCCTCAGGATATTGTAAACATGTAAATCGTTGTTCAGTTTCTAACTCCCAAGTAAGATATATATCAGGAACATATCTACCCTCAAATGGTGGAATATTCAATTTCAGTTTAGGAATATGGACATCATCTCGTACCTGACGTGGTGGTGCAGGCCTACCATTACGAATATATACCTGAGGTCGACCTGCTGGTGGTGGTACAGGTGGCTGCATGTAGTGCTGATTTTGATCAACCTCATCCTCATAATCTCCCACATAATCATCCTCCTCCGCATCAGTAGCAGGAGCCACAGAAGTATCAACAGCAGCACCAACAGTTTGGACAAACGCAAGAGGAACACGGCTTGCTCGGCGGAGGTCTGTTTCGCGACGTGGAGGTAGTCGTCGTTGTTGTTGTTGGAGAGGTGTGTTAGGTGCAGCGGGTGGTGGTGGTGGAAGACGCGCGAGCAATTCATTAAACTTGTTATCGAGCTTTGTTTCGAACGTCTTCCCAAGGCCAGTGATCTTTATAGAGGCAAAGGTGTCCCGTTTTTCGATGAGATGATGGATATCGCTTTGGTGGCAGTCGACTTTGACGATCCGACTACGAACGTGCGAGGACGTCGCGCCTTAGCAATCGCTAAACCAACTCCGAGAGGTTATTGACCACGCCGGAGCACGATCAACCTGACCACGAGGGTCTGTTTCCTGCGAGCATACGAAGAACAAGCAAGAAACTGAGATTGCAATCTGGATATTGCGAATATAAGATGAAAGCTTTATTGATCAAGGTGGGGTTCTGTGACGCCTTTGTCTGGTCGTTGAACACAAACGAAGTATGCGAAGTTGCAGCTATGGCGAACTTTTAATCTAAACAAAACATAAAGTCTAAACGATGCCCTAAGGGCTGTATATATGGAGGAAGAGGGGGGGGGGAATTTCGTGGCCCTTGGTGGAGGGGTCCGAAATCAACCCTATCTCTTGTTTCCCCACACATACGGACTCTAAAAATAGCCTATACTTGATGGAGGCGGGGTGTCCCGATCTTTCGATGAGATGATAACTATCGATTTGGTGGAGACGACTTTGACGATCCGACTACAAACGTGCACAACGTTGCGCCTTAGCAATCGCTAAACCAATCTCCTGAGGTTACTGACGATGCCGGAAGCACGGTCAGCCTGACCACGAAGGTCTATTCCTGCAAGCAATCGAAGAACGAGCAAGAATATGATAAAGCAATCTGAATATTGCAAATATATATATATGAGGTATTGATAATGGTGGGGATCCGGAAGCGGTCTTGGTGTGGTCGTTGGACACAAACGAAGTACACGAAGTTGCAATGGCTAACTTTTAACTAAACAAATCCCAAGGAAAAGCTACTAGATGGATCTACTTATATAGGAGCAAGGGGTGGCGGCCAAGGAGGTAGGAGGACGTCCCAAGGCAGCCTAAAACTAAATCTAGGTCGTACAAGGCCAATGGGCCCAAGTGGAGGTGATGTAACACCTTTGGACTTGTAGTTTGACTCGGATTCTGCTGCAGCATCAGATTTTTTCGTCCACAACTCAACGCTCCGGACGAATTTGAAGGTGATTCCAATTGGGTTGGAAAGTGCACGAAATCTAGTTTCCAACAAAAAAAGAATCACCCAATTCGGAGTCCGTATGAAAAACTTGTGTGCGTTTTGAGTCAGGTGTGTCTGTGCAGTCCGAATCTGAATCCAGAACGTGAGAGACTTGGACTCTATCTTATCTTGGGCCAAAAGTGACGTGAGAGAACTTTTTGGACAGCAAATAAACATCTCTTTCTTCCTTATCTTCATATGTGGATTGTACAAATGTCCCATACACCTGCAATTAGACAAAACACAAAAGTGTGTGAAGTATTTTTGTTCTGGATAACATAAATAGATTATTGAATAGTTTGCACTAGAAATCACCTGACAAATATGCATATATGCAATATTTTTGGTCATATCCAAGGTAGTCATGTCCTCATCATCCTCCCCTTCTTGAAAATAAAGCCGTCCTCGGCGTTGCTTAATCTGAAATGTGGCTAACAAAAGAGACAAGGTGTACATGTTGTATATGTATATGTCATCCATTTTTATTTCCCTTGATTTTTGCATATATGACACATGAATAGATGAGTAACTTGCATAATTCATAAAATCTAAAGCCAAAAAATTAGCACAAGAAGTAGAAGTCATGAAAATATTGCAACTCAGTTTGCACATATAAGTGAAGCTCTTATTCATTTCAAAAGATTGACAATGTTCATCATTAAACCATCCCAACATTGGTGAATAAACCTTACTTGCATCAAATTTACATGCTACAACATGCTTAAATAAGCAAACATGCAATAAGTCATTCAACACAGAATCATCACCAAGATTAGAGGTCATATCAAAATGATTAAACATTGGTTCTTTTGCATCAATAGTTAATTCAATGGGTGCACTCAAAATTGTTGGTATTTCAGTTGTTTGATCACATGGCAAAGTCAAATTATCAACGTAGTCCTCTAAAATAGGTGGTGTGATCAAAGTAGTGGGTAGCTCATCAGATGGTGCATTCAAATTGACAAGGCATTCATCATTCTCATGTAGAGATGGAAGATCAGTACCTTTGTCATTACCTCTTATGATCAACTCAGATGATGTAGCCACTCTCAGGGGCGATGTGTCACATGGTGGAGGTGATGTAGTCCTGACAACAACGGATGTGGTTGTCATAGTATGCCTAGTAGTTGAAGGAACAATCATATCAACTCTTGGAATGTGCACCGTGCGCTTGTTCTCCTCGTGGCCAACACGTCGTTTTATTTCCTATTCAGCTTTGCAAGCAAGATGAAACAAATGGTCCATAGGATAACACTCTTCATGAATTAGTATCTCTTGAATATCACGGTTTAATCCTCCCCAAAATCTATCCATAAAATCATCTTCACTTTCTTCTAAAGAGGAATGCAACAAGGTAGTTTGTAAATCATCATAATATTTTGTTATAGTTTCACTACCTTGTTTTAAGTGTTGCAACTTCTTAATCATGTCACGAGTATAATAAGCAGGGACGAAAGTATGTCGCATGGCAAGTTTCAAATCATCCCAAGTAGTAGGTATATAATCAGGGTGTAACCGACAATATTCACTCCACCAAACCAAAGCATAACCAGTGAAAGAACCAACCGCAACCTTAACCTTTTTATGTTCATCGAAATTATAGGAAGCAAATATATTTTTTATGTCGAACTCCCATTCAATATATAAAGCAGGTTTAAAACGGCCATTAAATGGTGGTATAGATACATTAACCTGATCATGTGCATTTGGATGTTTGTGCACCTCTCGTGACGGTTGTGGTATTTGCAAAGGTGGTGGCACGTCTCCCGCGATCGACAAAGCCCATGAATTGACTCTGGATCCTGTCATGATTAGTAGAACAAGAAACAAAACCCAAAAATAATGTTCCTATAACTACTAGGATGTGGTGGTAAAACGCTCACAGTAAAGCAAATATCAATGTCTTACAAGTTCTTACCATGCAGCAGGCGGTGATCGGCAACCGGCGGTGTCAAGTAACTCCGAATATTGAGTAAAGCGATTGCCAGGGGAGCGTACGTATACACGGTGTAGAAATATGTGGAGCTGGGTTGGCTATATATGGTAGCAAAAGATTAGCAATAATCAATTCAAAGATGCAATGTTGAATAAACGCTCAACGACGGTACTGTGCTGGTCCTAGGCTAGACCGGACTAGAGACGCGAGCCTAGAACACTAATGAGGTCACGGTGTAGCACAACTAGCATCAATGAAGGATACTAAGTAGCTCTTGACAGCAAGATATAAGTGAAGATCACAACGGCAGTGAAGATAATGATGAAAAACAACTGCCAAGCAGGATATACAACAACTCTCTCTCCAACTTTCCTCTTGAAAAGTTTAAGACAATTTTCTGATAAATTCTTTCAAAGAATGCTACTAACTCAAGCTTTCCAATGCAAAAAGAATCACTCAATTCCGAGTTGATATGAGGAGTCAAAGAATTCTAAAACTGGCCTGAAAAATTGGAACAAGCTGTGTTCATGAACTTCGGAAGGCAAAAAGACCTATTTAGAAGCCGATTTTGAGGTGTCAAATATTGAACTAGCTTCTGCAACTATTTAGATGCGGCTCGTCGCTAGCTTCAATTTGAGTACTCACGGAGCCAAAACGGACTTCGTATGAGGAAGATACACCTGTTTTACTGAACAGTGCGCAAAACAGATTCCAATCCGAATTCAGGTACGAGATTGATTCTAGATAGATCCATTTTTTTTTCTTCTCTCTTTTTTTTTCTCACGCTTTTTTTTTCTTTTTCTTCTCTCTCTTTTTCTTTTTTTTTTCCTTTTTTCTCTTTTTTTTCTATCTTTTTTTTTTCAAGACAAACTAGATAAGATGCAGATTGGATCAGGCGAAGATGTGAATGACCTCAACTATGATTATGACAATGAACAGTGCGTAGCACGTGGTGGAAATTAATAGATGGAATGGTGGACAGCGGAAGGGATAATGATGCAGCGGCGGCGTGACTAATGTGAACAGAACTCGAAACTCTAAAGGAACTAGACGCTAAGACCAGCAACTGACACGACGATGCAACCGATAATTCAACTATGCAAGCAATGAATAGAAAATTGCAAAGGCTCAGACTGGCTTGGATAAAGGATGAACAGATCTAACTTTTTTTTTGTGGCTTTTTCTTGGACAATAGGTAAGAAAATATATCTAATCTAGGAAAACTGGAAATTTTCACCGAGCAACCTGGCTCTGATACCACTTGATGGAGGCGGGTTGTCCCGATCTTTCGATGAGATGATAACTATCGATTTGGTGGAGACGACTTTGACGATCCGACTACAAACGTGCACAACGTTGCGCCTTAGCAATCGCTAAACCAATCTCCTGAGGTTACTGATGATGCTGAAAGCACGGTCAGCCTGACCACGAAGGTCTATTCCTGCAAGCAATCGAAGAACGAGCAAGAATATGATAAAGCAATCTGAATATTGCAAATATATATATATGAGGTATTGATAATGGTGGGGATCCGGAAGCGGTCTTGGTCTGGTCGTTGGACACAAACGAAGTACACGAAGTTGCAATGGCTAACTTTTAACTAAACAAATCCCAAGGAAAAGCTACTAGATGGATCTACTTATATAGGAGCAAGGGGTGGCGGCCAAGGAGGTAGGAGGACGTCCCAAGGGAGCCTAAAACTAAATCTAGGTCGTACAAGGCCAATGGGCCCAAGTGGAGGTGATGTAACACCTTTGGACTTGTAGTTTGACTCGGATTCTGCTGCAGCATCAGATTGTTTCGTCCACAACTCAACGCTCCGGACGAATTTGAAGGTGATTCCAATTGGGTTGGAAAGTGCACGAAATCTAGTTTCCAACAAAAAAAGAATCACCCAATTCGGAGTCCGTATGAAAAACTTGTGTGCGTTTTGAGTCAGGTGTGTCTGTGCAGTCCGAATCTGAATCCAGAACGTGAGAGACTTGGACTCTATCTTCTCCTGGGCCAAAAGTGACGTGAGAGAACTTTTTGGACAGCAAATAAACATCTCTTTCTTCCTTATCTTCATATGTGGATTGTACAAATGTCCCATACACCTGCAATTAGACAAAACACAAAAGTGTGTGAAGTATTTTTGTTCTGGATAACATAAATATATTATTGAATAGTTTGCACTAGAAATCACCTGACAAATATGCATATATGCAATATTTTTGGTCATATCTAAGGTAGTCATGTCCTCATCAATACTTATGTATTTCGAAATTACATGGGCCTGGCCCAATAATAAGGTGACGCAGCACATATAATAACCTCGAGACGAAATTTATGAAGTGGCATCTTGTATATTTCGTCCAAGGCTTCATGCGCCCATTATGGTGGCTTCAAAGTCCTGAAATCATCACTTGTAACTCCATTCTTGTTCCCCTTGCGCATGCCATCATCTCCATGCTTGTTCTTGCTCCAATGTTCATCCTTCTCCAAGCTAGGCCCTTTATTTGTAAGCAAAACAAATGTATCCAATTTAGGCAGCATCATATTCTCATGAACATTAGAATCATTACCAAGAAACGAAAGTACCTGGTAATTTAGTTGGCGTGCGCGAGCTCTAGTAATTGGTCCAGTATGTATAGCAGCAGGGCCTGTGGGTGTAACAATTGTATTGATGTCCTCATCATCCTCCCCTTCTTGAAATGAAGTCGTCCTCGGCGGAAGTTCATCTTCCTCACCCAAATAAGGCTTCAAATCTGCAATGTTAAAAGTGGGACTAACCCCAAAATCTGCAGGCAGCTCAAGTTTATATGCATTATCATTTATTTTCTCTAACACCTTAAAGGGACCATCAGCCCGTGGCATGAGCTTTGATTTGCGCAAATCAGGAAATCTATCCTTACGCAAATGTAACCAAACAAGATCTCCAGGTGCAAACACAACATGTTTTCTACCCTTATCTCCAGCAAGTTTATATTTGGCATTCATACGCTCAATGTTTTCCTTAGTTAACTCATGCATTTTTAAAATCAATTCAGCACGTTGTTTAGCATCAAAATTAACCTTCTCCGAAGATGGAAAGGCAACAAATCAATAGGTGCACGAGGTAGGAAACCATACACAACTTCAAAAGGGCACATCTTAGTAGTAGAATGCAATGAACGATTATAAGCCAATTCAATATGAGGCAAGCATTCCTCCCACATTTTCTTATTATTCTTCAAAACAGCCCTAAGCATAGTAGACAACGT
This sequence comes from Triticum aestivum, assembly GCF_018294505.1. NCBI lineage: Eukaryota > Viridiplantae > Streptophyta > Magnoliopsida > Poales > Poaceae > Triticum > Triticum aestivum. Next base: position 22,874 of record NW_025228381.1, on the reverse strand, counting down.
TCTATTGACTACTTCAGTTTGTCCATCAGTTTGGGGGTGACAAGTAGTACTAAAAAGCAGTTTAGTCCCCAACTTAGCCCATAAACATCTCCAAAAATGGCTAAGAAATTTAGTATCACGATCTGAAACAATAGTATTTGGCACACCATGCAAGCGAATAATTTCACGAAAGAACAAATCAGCAACATTAACAGCATCATCGCTTTTATGACATGGTATAAAGTGTGCCATTTTCGAGAATCTATCCACGACAACAAATATGCTATCCCTCCCCTTCTTTGTTCGAGGTAAACCTAAAACAAAGTCCATAGATATATCCTCCCAAGGAACACTAGGTACAGGCAAAGGCATATATAAACCATGAGGATTGAGTCGTGACTTAGCTTTTTGACATGTACTGCATCGAGCAATAAAACGCTCAACATCCCGTCTCATCTTTGGCCAAAAGAAATGTGTAGCAAGTACGTCCTCCGTCTGCTTCATGCCAAAGTGTCCCATTAATCCTCCTCCATGCGCCTCCTGCAACAACAAAAGACGAACGGAGCTAGCTGGAATGCATAGCTTGTTAGCACGAAACACAAATCCATCGTTAACGACGAACTTGTTCCACATTCTTCCTTCTTTACAATTCTGCATTACATCTTTAAAATCAGCATCATGCACATATTGATCTTTGATGGTCTCCAAACCAAATATTTTGAAGTCAAGTTGTGAAAGCATAGTATAGCGGCGAGACAATGCATCAGCAATAACATTTTCTTTTCCCTTCTTGTGTTTAATGACATAAGGAAAAGTCTCAATGAATTCAACCCATTTAGCATGTCTACGATTCAGTTTAGCTTGACTTTTAATATGTGATGAGGACATCAATACAATTGTTACACCCACAGCCCCTGCTGCTATACATACTGGACCAATTACTAGAGCTCGTGCACGCCAACTAAATTACCAGGTACTTTCGTTTCTTGGTAATGATTCTAATGTTCATGAGAATATGATGCTGCCTAAATTGGATACATTTGTTTTGCTTACAAATGAAGGGCCTAGCTTGGAGAAGGATGAACATTGGAGCAAGAACAAGCTTGGAGATGATGGCATGCGCAAGGGGAACAAGAACGGAGTTACAAGTGATGATTTCAGGACTTTGAAGCCACCATAATGGGTGCATGAAGCCTTGGACGAAATATACAAGATGCCACTTCATAAATTTCGTCCCGAGGCTATTTTAGGTGCTGCGTCACCTTATTATTGGGCCAGGCCCATGTAATTTCGAAATACATAAGTATAGGCTATTTTTAGAGTCCGTATGTGTGGGGAAACAAGAGATAGGGTTGATTTCGGACTCCTCCACCAAGGGCCACGAAATTCCCCCCCTCTTCCTCCATATATACAGCCCTTAGGGCATCGTTTAGACTTTGGGATTTGTTTAGTTAAAAGTTAGCCATTGCAACTTCGTGTACTTCGTTTGTGTCCAACGACCAGACCAAGACCGCTTCCGGATCCCCACCATTATCAATACTTCATATATATTTGCAATATTCAGATTGCTTTATCATATTCTTGCTCGTTCTTCGATTGCTTGCAGGAATAGACCTTCGTGGTCAGGCTGACCGTGCTTCCAGCATCGTCAGTAACCTCAGGAGATCGGTTTAGCGATTGCTAAGGTGCAACGTCGTGCACATTTGTAGTCGGATCGTGAAAGTCGTCTCCATCAAATCGATAGTTATCATCTCATCGAAAGATCGGGACCCTCGTCTCTATCAAGTAGTACTTGACGCATAATCTCCTTCGTCTCCTCTGGATTGGTACGGTATGGTGCACGGTTTGGCAGTGAAGCACCGGGAATTAAGTCAATTTGATGCTCAATCCCTCGAATAGGCGGTAATCCCGGTGGCACGTCTTGTGGAAAGACGTCAGCGAACTCCTGCAAAATGTTAGTGACAGCAGGAGGCAAAGAGGAAGGCACGTCCTCGAATGAAAATAATGCCTCTTTGCACACAAAAGCATAGCAAACAGATTTGCTGAAATCTAGCTCATCAATATCAGATTTGGTGGCAAATAAACATGCACTTTTCAATTTAATTTCAGAAGCAACACTAGATGGTTTATTATTAGGCTTCATTTGTTGCTCAAATTCTTTTGCCACAATCTGATTTTCACTCTTGTTCTTCTCCTGTTTTGCTTTATTAGCTCTATTAATATCATCTTTCAAAATGGAATCAGGAGTCATAGGAAGCAAAGTAATATTTTTATCCTTATGAACAAGAGTATAGTGATTGTTTCTACCATGGTGTACAGAATTTTTATCAAATTGCCATGGTCTACCAAGTAATAAGGAACATGCTTGCATAGGTACCACATCACAATCAACATAATCAGCATATGTAGAGATACTAAAATGCACACGAACAGTACGTGTTACCTTAACCTTGCCGCTGTTGTTGAACCATTGGATGTAGTAAGGATGTGGATGTGGTCTTGTGGTGAGAGAAAGCTTCTCCACCATCTTCATGCTAGCCAAGTTGTTGCAACTACCTCCGTCTATGATGACGCGCACAGAACGTTCCTTCACAACTCCCTTGGTATGGAACAAATTGTGCCTCTGATTTTGCTCAGCTTGTGTGACCTGCACACTCAAAACACGTTGAGAAACTAAACATTCATACCTGTCAGCGTCTTCAGGAGCCATGTATTGCGTCTCATGATCAGAATCATCTCCACCATGTTCTTCACGTGTAATAAGAGCCAAAGTCTCCTCATCATAGTCACTAGCAGACTCATATCCACCATCCGCGGTAGCAATCATCACACGCGGAGATTTGCATTCTCTCGCATAATGACCTCCTCCCTTACAACGACGACAAATAATATCACTTGTGTGCCCTGTTGATGCCATGGAAGAAGAAGAACGCTGTGCAGGCCCCGCAGGTGCGCTCTTGGCAGATAATGGTGGTTGTGCCTGTTTTCTTGTATCACGGCTGGAGGTGGCACCGGATGGAGGTGCTGGTGCAGTTGAAGTAGAAGATGCACGTGGTGTCCATGATGAAGGTCGGCCTGCAGAAAAGTTAGTTCGCCCCAATGCTTGTCGATCCTGCACTTCACGTTTAGCTTTACAAGCAAGATGGAATAAACGAGTGATATCAGTATACTCCTTATAGTCTAGAATGGTCTGAATCTCTCTATTTAATCCACCCAGAAAACGTGCAAGCATAGCTTCATTCTCCTCAACAATACCACAGGTAATCATGCCAGTTTGTAATTCCTGATAATATTCTTCTACAGAATTTTTCCCTTGTCTTAAACGCTGCAATTTTTGAAGCAATTCACGTTGATAATATGGTGGAACCCAACGCGTACGCATAGCAGTTTTCAAAGCAGCCCAAGTAGTTGGAATAGGATATAATCTACAATGTTCAGACCACCATACACATGCAAAACTAGTGAAAGCACAAACAGCAGCAGCAACTCGTCTCTCCTCAGGATATTGTAAACATGTAAATCGTTGTTCAGTTTCTAACTCCCAAGTAAGATATATATCAGGAACATATCTACCCTCAAATGGTGGAATATGCAATTTCAGTTTAGGAATATGGACATCATCTCGTACCTGAGGTGGTGGTGCAGGCCTACCATTACGAATATATACCTGAGGTCGACCTGGTGGTGGTGGTGCTGGTGGCTGCACGTAGTTCGGATTTTGATCAACCTCATCCTCATAATCTCCCACATAATCATCATCCTCCTGGGTACCAGCAGCAGCAGTAGCAGGAGCCAAAGAAGCACCAACAGCAGTAGCAGCAGCACCAGAATTTTGTCTTGGCTCAATAGGAACATGCTGTGCTCGTCCATACTGATTCGGAAGGGGGCGTAGTTGTTGTTGTTGCAGAGGTGCGACAGGTGCAGCCGGTGGTGGAAGACGCGCAAGCAGTTCATTAAATCTGTTATCGAGCTTTGTTTCGAACGTCTTCTCAAGGCCAGTAATCTTCTCCATGGCCTCTTCAAAATTGTTCAACACATCTTGCACCTGTTCAGTCATCATTTGCTGAAACTTATCATGGAGCTCCTTGTTCGATAAGTTCTCCCAGTCAATCTCGTCGGCTTGTGATGCTGGCATGGTTAGCAGCAATAGAAACACACAAGAATATGATCCTACAGACTACTAAGAAGTGGTGGTGGTGTATCACAAATCCGTCAAGCAAATCTCAAATTCTTACCAGTTCTTACCCAGCAGCAGGCGGTGATCGGCAACCGTTGTAGTCAAAAACTCTCAAAGCTTGGATAGAGCGATTACCAGGGAGAGTCAAACACACGACGTAGATGTATGCGGAGCTGGGAAGGCTTATAGTATGGTAGCAAAAAGGGTCAGCAATAATCAATTCAGAGACGCAAAGTTGAATAAACGCTCAACGACGGTACTGTGCTGGTCCTAGGCTAGACTGTGCTAGAGACGCGAGCGTAGAACACCAACAAAATCACGGCGCGGCACGTAAACAAGGGAAAAGCACACTCTGAAAAAAAATTCGCTCTTTTTTTTGCGCTGCTTTTTTTTTGCGAAAAATCACTATAATGGCGAGTGTCTCAAAACTCTTCCTAGGTCAAACTGACAGGATGGGCACGAAATTTTTTTTTTCGACCAATTTTTTTTTTTCGACTGCCCGGACCCAAAAACTGGAAACGGGTCAAAAAAACTTCCTATAATGGCACCTGTCTCAAAACACTCAGAAACACCTAAAAATAGGATAGCCAGAATTTTTTTCGAAAAATGCGTTTTCGAAAAATTTTGGGCCTAAACGGAGCGTGGTTTCCCGACTCTTTTTTTTCGAAACCTACTCCGGCAAGGAAACACGAATCGGAAACTAGATGGATCTCGAAAACAAACCTAATAAGCAAGGAACTCGGATTGGTGGTGGATATATGGTGGTGGTATATGGCAGCGGTGGTGGTAGCGGTGGTAGTATATGGATATGGATCGGTGGTGGTATATGGACACGGATTGGTGGTGGTATATGGATACGGATTCGGAGCGGTGGTGGTAGATGGCAGGGGCGATGATGATGGTGCGGCGGCAGCGTGACAACTTATGACCAGAACTCGAAACTCTAAAAGACTAGACTCTAAGACCAGCAACTAGACCGACGATGCAACCGCAAATTCAACAAAGCAAAACCCTAAAAAGATTATGCAAAGGCTCAGATTGGTTCGGATATGATGAACTAACCCTAATTTTTTTGTGGCTTTTTCGTGGACTGTAGGTATGAAGAACAGACTCGATCTAAACTACGAAAAACTGTAAAATCTCACCGAGCAACCTGGAAATCTGATACCACTTGATAGAGGCAAAGGTGTCCGTCTTTCGATGAGATGATGGATATCACTTTGGTGGCAGTCGACTTTGACGATCCGACTACGAACGTGCGAGGACGTCGCGCCTTAGCAATCGCTAAACCAACTCCGAGAGGTTATTGACCACGCCGGAGCACGATCAACCTGACCACGAGGGTCTGTTTCCTGCGAGCATACGAAGAACAAGTAAGAAACTGAGATTGCAATCTGGATATTGCGAATATAAGATGAAAGCTTTATTGATCAAGGTGCGGTTCTGTGACGCCTTTGTCTGGTCGTTGAACACAAACGAAGTACGCGAAGTTGCAGCTATGGCGAACTTTTAATCTAAACAAAACCCGAAGTCTAAACGATGCCCTAAGGGCTGTATATATGGAGGAAGAGGGGGGGAATTTCGTGGCCCTTGGTGGAGGGGTCCGAAATCAACCCTATCTCTTGTTTCCCCACACATACGGACTCTAAAAATAGCCTATACTTATGTATTTCGAAATTACATGGGCCTGGCCCAATAATAAGGTGATGCAGCACCTATAATAACCTCGGGACGAAATTCTGGCCCAATAATAAGGTGATGCAGCACCTATAATAACCTCGGGACGAAATTTATGAAGTGGCATCTTGTATATTTCGTCCAAGGCTTCATGCGCCCATTATGGTGGCTTCAAAGTCCTGAAATCATCACTTGTAACTCCGTTCTTGTTCCCCTTGCGCATGCCATCATCTCCATGCTTGTTCTTGCTCCAATGTTCATCCTTCTCCAAGCTAGGCCCTTTATTTGTAAGCAAAACAAATGATGAGGACATGACTACCTTGGATATGACCAAAAATATTGCATATATGCATATTTGTCAGGTGATTTCTAGTGCAAACTATTCAATAATCTATTTATGTTATCCAGAACAAAAATACTTCACACACTTTTGTGTTTTGTCTAATTGCAGCTGTATGGGACATTTGTACAATCCACATATGAAGATAAGGAAGAAAGAGATGTTTATTTGCTGTCCAAAAAGTTCTCTCACGTCACTTTTGGCCCAAGAGAAGATAGAGTCCAAGTCTCTCATGTTCTGGATTCAGATTCGGACTGCACAGACATACCTGACTCAAAACGCACACAAGTTTTTCATACGGACTCCGAATTGGGTGATTCTTTTTTTGTTGGAAACTAGATTTCGTGTACTTTCCAACCCAATTGGAATCTCCTTCAAATTCGTCCGGAGCGTTGAGTTGTGGACGAAACAATCTGATGCTGCAGCAGAATCCGAGTCAAACTACAAGTCCAAAGGTGTTACATCACCTCCACTTGGGCCCATTGGCCTTGTACGACCTAGATTTAGTTTTAGGCTGCCTTGGGACGTCCTCCCACCTCCTTGGCCGCCACCCCTTGCTCCTATATAAGTAGATCCATCTAGTAGCTTTTCCTTGGGATTTGTTTAGTTAAAAGTTAGCCATTGCAACTTCGTGTACTTCGTTTGTGTCCAACGACCAGACCAAGACCGCTTACGGATCCCCACTATTATCAATACCTCATATATATTTGCAATATTCAGACTGCTTTATCATATTCTTGCTCGTTCTTCGATTGCTTGCAGGAATAGACCTTCGTGGTCAGGCTGACCGTGCTTCTGGCATCGTCAGTAACCTCAGGAGATTGGTTTAGCGATTGCTAAGGCGCAACGTCATGCACGTTTGTAGTCGGATCGTCAAAGTCGTCTCCACCAAATCGGTAGTATCATCTCATCGAAAGATCGGGACCCTCGCCTCTATCAAGTGGTATCAGTTTTCAGGTTGCTCGGTGAGAATTTCCAGTTTTTCTTAGATTAGATTTATTTTCTTACCTATTGTCCAAGAAAAAGCCACAAAAAAAAGTTAGATCTGTTCATCCTCTATCCAAGCCAGTCTGAGCCTTTGCAATTTTCTATTCATTGCTTGCATAGTTGAATTATCGGTTGCATCGTCGTGTCAGTTGCTGGTCTTAGTGTCTAGTTCCTTTAGAGTTTCGAGTTCTGTTCACATTAGTCACGCCGCCGCTGCATCATTATCCATTCCGCTGTCCACCATCCCATCTATTAATTTCCACCACGTGCTATGCACTGTTCATTGTCATAATCATAGTTGAGGTCATTCA